>NC_136916.1:111006343-111163506 GCF_949752795.1 Hyperoodon ampullatus | reverse complement strand
TAAGTTTTATTCTAAGGCTCACAGCTGTTTCTTACCTCCCAGGCCACTCATTGTTTGTGACCAGATCACATATCCTTAACCAAATGCACATTAAAAGATTTCTGTTCACAAATTAAACCCGAATTGAATTTAGCACATAAAGCTCTTTAGTTATCTACTGGGTGTTTTCAATTTTTTCTTCTTACAGTATTTTTATAACCAGCAAGAATAAGTTAATATCTGTATTTACAGCAAAAAAAAAAAAAAAAAGTTAGATATGGCAGTGGCAGTGTCATTCACAATGTTACAGAAACTTGTTTTCCTCTGTTATAGTGCCATTGTTTCATTTTGAGCAAGAAACTGAATAATCTTAACACATTTCATGGAATCAAAGATTTACAGGATTATATATTCTAGATCTCTTATTTTAGGAATTATCTTTGCCATGATCTGAATGAATTAGATATTTTAACTAATTAAATTCTAAAATTAATCTCTGTTTATTTCAGACTTGTTTTGCTGGGAATTTACTATAAATCAATGTTTTCTAGCACTGACGTTTATGACATCTTTCAATATCCACTTTTTTTCTTTCCTTCCACATGGTTAAGAAATTATTATGACTTTGACATGACATCTATGCAGTCATTTTGTAGTATATGCAGTTGGGGAAGACATACAGAAATAATATATTTTCCCTTGCAAGATCTCAAAATCACATATTTAGTTTGCAGTGCACGTGAGTGCATGCGCGCGCGCACACACACACACACACACACACACACACACACACACACTGCATTTCTTTTAGCTCCATGAGCACATTTTGAATATATTTGCTCTGCAACATTTTCCCATTCCCAAGAATGGTGTTTCAAGAACTGATTTTATCACCTATAAATAAAAATCCAAAAACCAAATAAATGTATAGTCAAATTAATGAATAATTATATTCTTAAGGACCAGTTCATATATACATTCTTTTCTTTATTGTGACCACATTTTTTTCCTGTATCTCTATTTATCTACATTTCTTCAAATATGACACTTGAATAGCCTTCTACAACTAAAATCTATTTGAAAGCTGAAGTGTGGAAGAAGGTAATTTGGGGGTGAAAGCATGGTACTGTTAACAATATGATTCTCTGGCTCCAGAGATCTTTGGGATTTTCAAAATGGTAAATTTCTGATGCTCCACTTCAAAGATTTGAGGCCTGAATTCTTTGCTACATCTAAGAAAAGGAAGCCAGTGTACAATAGCCTGAGTAGTCTGGAGCAGAAGGTCACCCAACATTATATGTTCTTGTTTGGGATGAAAGCATGGAAAGGAAATCCTCCCAAGCAATGTTAAGTTGTCTGCTCTCTCCTTGGTGTGTGTGTGTGCACAACTTCTTTAACATTAAGCTGGTTCAAGCACAGGTACTGAAAAAGAAAGACATCTTTTAAGATGAAATGAGATCTGGAAAAATTTTGTAGATACCCTAAAACAGATAGGAGAAAATCTGTATCAAATAGTAGGAACTTCTAAGCTTAAAAATGATGGCGCAGAATGAAAATCATTTTTTTTTCTAAAACTAAGGCAATGGTTCAGTTGAAATGTAACATAATTTTCATAATTATTTAAGTGCAAAAGCACATAATTGGTAGGTTCATTCATAGTCTTTCAAGTGGCAATGTTGGACAATGGAAAAACCAAGACGATATTTCTCTGGTTTTTCAGTATGATGTCATATAAATTTGAGCAAGTCATTTCACTGTTCAGGGCTTACACGAGTACAAAGCAAACAAGATTCAAACACTGGTAGTATAAGAAGGAATGCATGATTATTTTAGATTATTTCTGATACCTGAAGTTTCTATTGTTGTCTGAGCTCTTATGCTATAAAGAATATATTTACTACAATAGTTTCATATACTCATTTGTTCATTCAAAGATATTTACTGAGTATTGACTAAAGGGCATGACCATACTTGCTATCAGTTATTCAGAGACCACTAAGACAAAGTTCCAAACCTTCACAGTACTCATAGTCTGATGAATGAAGCAATAAACCAAAATTAACAGCACAGTATAACAAGGGATATGATAAATGCATGGCAGTGCTCCTTTGGGAAGTCAGAGGAGGCACTCCTAACTTTGCCTCAGAGAGAGAAGAAAACTAATTAGAGGAGGAGAACACTGAACTAGATTGATGGTGAAAATAGAACTTCTTGCTGATAGACCAAAGATTGCACAGGAGGGCCGAGTTAATTTGTGCTGTTCAGGAGACCCTTGGCTTTAAAGCATTCTTTTTTTTTTGGCTTTAAAGCTATACATTATTGTGAAGTCCTGCTACCACCAATTTGTTTTGATACTAGGTTTTCTTTCTTGTCTTCTATTACATAGGAAGGAAAGGAGAAAACAGTAACTACTAAATATAAATGTATGATTAATTTCATGACTACTTTCTACCCATTCATTACCTCTATTTTTTGAGTGGTGTGTGTGTGTACATATGAAAAAGTAAACATGAATAAAGGTTATTATGAGAATTTTATGATATCTTTTGAGATAACAAGAGTGATGTTGGTGTAACAAACCCAAACAGGGAAACTTACACTCAAACTGTTTTAAATATTTCAGAGGATTCTAGAGCTTTCCAAGAACAGCTAAATATACAGACTTTTTTTTTTTCTTTTACTTTCCATTATACAGTGTGTTAGAAGGATTCTCTTTTTAGCAGGTGTGAACAAGGAACAGGTAGCAGGAGAGGGTGGTACTTAGAAAGTATTTGAAACAAAATCAGAATGTAATGAGCTAAGCCAGTGATTCTCAAAGTATAATGCACATAAGAACAACCTGGAGAACTAGTTTAAAAACTGTAGTAGGCCTGGGGTTGGGCTGATGAATTTTCATTTTTTTACAAACCCACAGATGATGTTGTTGCTACTGGTTGAGGATCACACTTTGAGAACAAGTAATGTAGACCAGTGCTTCTCAAATTTAATCTGCATATGAATTACCTGGGGATCTTGTTAAATTGAAGATACTGATTTAGTAGGCCTGGGGTGGGAGGGAGAATTTGCATTTTGAACAAACTCACCGCTGGTCTGTAGACGGCACTGTTAAGAAGCAAGGCCTTAGATGATTTCCTGCCTTAAGAGTCCAAGTCATATGACATGGCTTGGTGATTTTCAGAAAATAATAAGATCAAGAAATGATTTTAAGTTTATTTCCAGACCAAATAAGATTGTCTCCTTACCAACAAAGGCTAATAGAGAATTAATGTTAGTTCTTGTTTATTGTGTGAGTAAATATTACAACCCTACTGAGAGAAACATTTACCAAGCTTCTGTTCCCTGTTTAAAATGCCTGCCCTAGTTACTGTGAAAGATTAGGTCAAATGCAGGTTTCTTCTTTTAAGTAGCTTCTATCACTACCTTGAAACCTTAGAAATTAAATGTTACCCTGAACTGCCATGTATTAAATGCATTATATTTCTCTGATTCTGATAATTTGTAAGTACAGAAGGTAAAAAATAATTGGTCTAACGTCTCTCCCCCGCAAAAAAAAAAAAAAAAAAAAAAGAAATCTTAGAAATAGCACACTATTCATGTTGTGTTATCTAACCTCCCCCTGCCCCTGTTTAAAATTTTTACATGACAAGTTCTGTTCATATAAAGCAAAAGGTTGAACTAAATTTAGTGAAAGGAATTGGAAAATAGGCTTAATTTTGATCAGGTAACAGTCCCTGGTGGATTATATGGGTCCGGGTATGAAGGAGCCTTACTGAGAAATGTGTTGGCTGTCTTCAACCTACATTTTCTTGGTAATTGATAATTCTCCATTCCCTCTGTTCCGTGTAGACCTTTTAAAAAACAGAGAAATGAAATAAAGGTGATGGTATTTGGAGTAGAAATTTCTAATAGAACATTCAAATAAAAATACAAGGAATGAGATCTGTAGTATTTACTTTGGCCAACTTTGGATGATTTTAAGGACTGTGGGATGCATACATTTCTGTTCTTCTTATGCCCCTCCCATTCACAAATTTTCAAGTGATATGATACTGTTAAATTCAGTGACTGAACATGGTTTTTATATAGTTAACAGTAAATTTCTCAATTCTCAATTTGTTTATTTTCTTGGTGAACTGGATCAAATATGGACAACTGATCATGTTAATACAAATACCCAAGCCCTGAGCCAAATAAATGCAAAAATATTTAAAGTATTAATATAATTTTAACATTTCTTTTGCCTGGCGTGTGTGACTTTTTTTTTTTTTTTTTTTTGCGGTACGCGGGCGTCTCACTGTTGTGGCCTCTCCCATTGCGGAGCACAGGCTCCGGACGCGCAGGCTCAGTGGCCATGGCTCACGGGCCTAGCTGCTCCGTGGCATGTGGGATCTTCCCGGACCGGGGCACGAACCCGCGTCTCCTGCATCGGCAGGCGGACTCTCAACCACTGCGCCACCAGGGAAGCCCCATGGCTTTTAATATTATCATTTCTGAGGATAAATGATTATATTTATAGTAATAATTTATGATTAAGTGCTTTTGTCATTTCTACTCCTTCATCCCATTTCTCAAGGATGTTAATTTCTAATCCACTTACCAAATTGGACTACTTCAAGCAAAAATTTTATTTGCAGGATTTTGACTTTCTCAACACATCATACTTGCATCTTTTGTTAATTATCTAAAAGAAGTTGCAAGGAATATGGTTTTAAAGTGTAGATGTTTGGGCTAGAAGAGCAGTGCTTCTTAACCTTTTTGGAAATTCAACCCTTTTTAAAAGTGTGGCTCCTATTCACAGAAAATGCTCATGAAGCACATTCAAGAAAATTTTGCGTACAACATAGTGCATATTCATTGACCTTTTGAAGGAAGATTAACAACTCTGATCTTGATAACTGAGGTGAAGTTAACCAAAATGCCATATTTTTTTCTTCTTTTCTTACATAGACATTGAAACCAGATGGATCAATAGACTGTTTTTCTAAAAACATCATTTTGTTTTTATGGTGTAAACCTTGTCTTACAAATAAGCCTTTATCCTGATTTGTAACATAGAAGCAAGTGGACATCTGGCTTCTGTGGAAAATATGATTCACTCATTTGCATTTTAAAATTCCATTCATTCCATTTTTAAATTGTTCACTTGTCCTCTTTGCTCTTTCTAAAAGCAACACTTCTCAACTCTCTTCAATTTCAAATACCCACAGAGTTTATGTTATTTATAATTTAGAATGTTATCCCTTTAACATTTTTAAATGAAAATCAGTATTCAAGGTCCACAGTATGAGGAAACACACAATATCTAGGTAAGTGAGAAGTCATTTGAAAACCAACAAGGAATTTGGGTGTCAAAAATCAATTTATGGGCTTCCCTGGTGGTGCAGTGGTTGAGAGTCCGCCTGCCAATGCAGGGGACACAGGTTCGTGCCCCGGTCCGGGAAGATCCCACATGCCACGGAGTGGCTGGGCCCGTGAGCCATGGCCGCTGGGCCTGCACGTCCGGGGCCTGTGCTCCACAACGGGAGAGGCCACAACAGTGAGAGGCCCGCCTACCACACACACACACACAAAAATCAATTTATCCCTATTCCTTTATATCGGTCTTGAATGACTGAAATAACTTTTCAAATGAAAAAAATTCAGGATCAAAATACTAATAAATAATTTATTCTTCATGTCTGTTATAATATCTCTTCAAAAAATATTTTGCTATGTAAAGCTGTTTCTATCACTAATGAGATGTTGTAAAAACAATTCTGAGATGAAAGACTATAATGCTGTTTGGTTGTTCATGAATATTATTTGCAGCAATAGTTTTTAAGAGTAAAGACTGAAAGTATAAGAACTTGAAACCTGGAAGATTTCTTTATTCTTAGTCCTAGTCCTTTCTCTTTATAGTGGCAAATCCAGAATCTAATCATTTTCACAAAATTGAACTCTCATGATAACCAAGAGCAGAATAATTTGGATGTTCCATTCCAATTTTAGGTAAGACTTCTCATGAGCATTTTATTCCTCATCTTAAAATAATAGGCCTGTGTGGAATGCTAATATTTCCAAAGGATAGTTCTGAATATATAGTTAAATTTAATCTCTTTTAATATTTCCTTATAACCAACTAGTTATATCCTGGAAAAATCTGAGTGTGTGTGTGTGTGTGTGTGTGTACATAAAAAGATATTCCTTCAGTTGAATGGAATAGCTGATAGGTCTAAAACTAGATGTGAGAAATAGGGATAACAATGATAGGCGAAAGTCAAAGGAGGAAAGAAATCAGTTCATCATCTTCAACTGAATTTTGGACCTGATTCTCAAAGTATGACAGAAGATATTGCTCTTCCAAGAATATAATCACATGAGGTTTAAAGATATTTACTTAGGGAGCATATATCACGGACAGTAGAGAGATACACATGGGAAACTGGAACCAAGAAGACCAGGTGGTAGAAGTTCACAGGCCCTGAGCTTGCATGCTCTCATAATTCATGTCTCACTACTGATGTTCTTTGCTAATATCTTACAATTTAGAAAATACCTGGAAGAACGAAACGGACTAGAAATTAGGAGATGTGAATTTGCTTAAATTTTCCAACCTAGATTTCATGACAGCTATGATCTTGAACTAAATTACATTTCCATTCAGGGTTTGGTGTCTATAATTGGGGGCAATGAATGATCGTTTTAAAGATTTGGTCTGTAGACCAAATGAGAGCCCCCTTCTTGAGGTCAAGGCATTATAAAGTCTTCTGAGACTAGCTAGAGATTTTTAGAAGCTAGAATCATGTAGATCACTCCTAACCCTAGCTACACGCTAGAGACGCCAATTCCTAAAGTAACCTGAAGCAATCAGATAGACTAAAGGGATCTTAGTGACGTAAGGCAGATTGGTCCCATCAGTCATTCCAGAAATGTCTCAACTCTTATTCTGAGCAGGATGAGATGTACTATCATGAGGACACCCACCCGATATTTTGAGGCATTGATAATACTTTCAAATACACACACTGCATGGATGGTTCAATATGGATATAATAATTCTTCAGTTCCTTTAGGAACAAGAAGCAGTCTACCTCTGTCTCCCACTGATGCAGCTGTCAGAATTCTGGGCCAGGGGATACATCCTCTCTCTTTAAAGGAAACTTAGCTGCCCTTCTGGTGGGAGAGAGTAAAGCAATCTAAGGTGTTGAATGCTGATTAGCACATCAGTCAGACTCTCTATCTGATGTAATTAAAGGAATTAAAGGAGCCTTGAAAAAATAGTTCTGAAGAGAAATGTGGACAGCTATCCAAAGCGTTTTGTCTGGAACAAATATTCATGGGCTTTTCCATTGAAGGAGAGGCTAAAAACTAGTCTCTGAAAATGACTAGAGGAGTCTGTGTTTGGTAGATTAGGTCAAAGGAGAAATTCGATGTTTGAGTTGGCAGGTCTCAAAACAAGTACTGAATCAATCAGTCCCCCTCTTTTAGGAAGAATCCAAATGGGTTTGGCTGTGTTTTTGGTTCATTCTGCCTCACCTATGAGATGGGGTGGTAATATCACCCCCTACTCACTTCATAAGTACGTATCTAGGACACAAAAAGATAATTACTTCTCAATATAATAACTTTTGAGATTTTAGGGGAAAAAAGTGCAAGCACATAAAAATCTAAGACGTAAACATTCTGTTGTGCTTTTTAGTGACTTTCATTTGGAGTTATTATTGTAGAAGTATTTATAAGCTGAATTTCTTAACTTCCTTTTGCCATTAGTGAAATTGAAGACCCAAGTCTCCAGGATGTCAATATTATAAACCCAAAGCTATGGAACAATATTGGTATAGCAAGTCAGTAATGAACATGAAAAGGCAAAGCTGAAACTTTTCTTCTGAAGCTTATTTTCATTACCATGTAATTTTTAAATATCCATTGAAGCAAAAAACATTAAAATGCACAACTGTAAGTGTACAAATTATTGAATATTTGAACAAAGTGAACACATCCATGTAATCTTCAATGATTTCAAGGAAAAGAACATTATTACCATATAAGAAATTCCCCTTCATCCCATCTTGTTACTACCCGCCAAAAGAAATCACTATCTTGATTCCTATTACCTCCAATTAATTTTATTTTGTTGACTTTTATATAAGTAGTTACGTATGGTATGTGTTTTGTTGTACCCATGCTATGGCACGGTGGTGGTGTAATTGCAGTTCATTTATTTTCATTGCTGTAGAGTATTTCATCACGTGAATATACCAAAGTTCATTTATCGCTACTTTTGATGGATAAGAGTTGCTTCCAATTTTTGGCTTCTATTCACCTTGTATGTATTTTGGGCAAATAAGTATACTTTTCTACCTGGGGTTAAATAAATACCTGGGAATAGATATGCTGGGTTAAATATATACCTGGGAATGGAAACAAGGTATGTTCAGCTGTGGTAGATGTGACAAAACAATTTTCTGAAGTGGTTGTGTCATTTCATGCTTGCACCAGCAATGTCTGATGTTGCTTCATATCCTCACCAGGGTTTGATGGTATCATTCTATTTAATATCAGCCATTTTGGTGGGTATGTAGTGATATCTCATTGTAATTTTAATTTACACTCCTTTGGAAACTAACAAAGTTTGGGCACTTTTCCTGTGTTTATTGACTATTGTGAAGTATCTGTTGCCCATTTTTCTTTTGGATTGTTTGTCTTTTTTTTTATGGTTTTGTAGTACTTGGTATATTCTACATATGTCCTTTGTGAGATCAATGCTTTACAAACAACTTTTTCCAGTTTATAGTTTGCCCTTTTCACTTTCTTAATGTGTCTTTGGATGAACATAATTTCTTAATTTTAATGTGGTTGTTTCCTTTATGGTTAGTGCATTTTGTTTCTTGTTATCTTTACCTACCCCAAAAGTGTGACAATATACTCCTATTTTGGGGGGAAGATTATTTTTTAATCTTTTATTTTTAGATCTATGAACCACCTGAATTGTGCATCCAATAGAGTAGGAATCACTTATAATTTTTTCCTTATATATATTTGGTTGGCCTAACACCATTTATTGCAAAGATAATTCTTTCAATATTGCAGTGCAGTGTCACCTTTGTCATAAATCACCTTTGTCATAAATCAGCTGACTATGTGTATGTGTAGATCTGTCTTTTGATTCTCCTTTAGTTTCCTTATGCACTATACTGTCTGAATTACTATACTTTGTACTAAGTCTTGATTTCTAGTAATGTATAGCCTTTGATTTTGTTCTTTTTCAAGATGATCTTGGCTATTCTTATCCTTTTGCATTGAAAATTATCTTGCTGATTTCCACTTTTAAAAATATCTGGTAGAATTTTGATTGGAAATGCATTGAATCTATATATCATTTTGGGGAGAAATGCTATGTTTTCAACATTGTATTCTGTTCATAAAAATGGTAAATCCTTTGATCTATAGTTTTTATAGCCTTATTTAATTTCTCTCAATAATGTTTTATAGTTTTATGGGTACAGGTATTATACATACTAAAATTTTTTTCTTTGGTGTTTGCTTTTTTGGGATACTATTGCAAATTGTATGTATGTTTTTAAAATTTCATTTTCTAATTGTTAATGGTATATAGAAATACAATTTATTATTTTTTTATATTGACCATTTATCCAGTTTCTTTGCTAAACTCTTTTACAAATCCTATTTTAAGCCTTTGGATAAAAGCCTTTGGATTTTATAAATATACAGTTATATCACTGGCAAATAATATCATATTTCTCTCTCTTTTTTCTTTCTTTCAAATCCATATATCTCTTATTTCTTTTACTTGCTTATTACTCTGACTAGTTGTTGAACAGAAGAGTACTAATGAACATCTTTGTTTCTTTTCCAGTCTCATGGAGGAAAAGTTTTTATGTTTCCCTATTTCATATACTACTTGCTGTAGGTTTTATGTAGATACGTATTAACAGATTAAGAAAGTTTAATTTATTCCTAAAAGTATATGGATTAATTTTCAAACATCTTTATACTTTCTACTTATCTTTTTAAAAAATTGGTTTCTAATCTAATAGCAATGAGGTCAGAGAATACACCGTGATTTTAATTCTCTGAAATTTGTTGAACATATATCAATATTGATAAAGTGTGTTCTATTTTGGTATACATTTCATGTGCACTTGAAAGAATGTATATTCTATCACACTTAAAGACTGTGTTCAACGTATAGTCTATCACATTTGAAGTCAGTTAGATCAAGAGTGTTTATTTTCATGCTAAAATTTTCTATATCCTTACTGATATTTTATCTTGTATTATTACTGAAAGAACTATGTTAAAATCTTGCAATATGATTTTTGATTTGTGAATTTTCCTTATATTTCTGTCAATTTTATTTTGCTTCATATATTCTGAAGCAATGTTATGAGATGTATATAAATTTTAAATTGCTATTTTCCTGATGTATTAACTGTTTTATCATTAGAAAATGCCCCCCCTTTTTTTTTAATGGAGGTTGCCCATTCTTTTTTTTTTTTAAATTAATGAATTAATTTATTTTTGGCTGTGTTGGGTCTTCGTTTCTGTGCGAGGGCTTTCTCTAGTTGCGGCGAGCGGGGGCCACTCTTCATCGCGGTGCGCGGGTGCCTCTCACTATCGTGGCCTCTCTTGTTGCGGAGCACAGGCTCCAGACGTGCAGGCTCAGTAGTTGTGGTGTACGGGCTCTAGTTGCTCTGCGGCATGTGGGATCTTCCCAGACCAGGGCTCGAACCCGTGTCTCCTGCATTGGCAGGCAGATTCTCAACCACTGCGCCACCAGGGAAGCCCCCCTGTTTTATATGACTTTCCTTTTCTCCCTTTCCTTATTTTCCACTGATCAAATGTTTTTAGCAATGCATGTCCCCCACGTAAAACTCTGGCTGATTTGGTAATTATACTTCACTAGTTTTTTTTTTTTTATTGATTACCTTAGAGATTATAACTCAGATCCTTATTTTATGACCATTTATTTTAAATTTGTACTTTTATCTACTTTCCAGACAATGCGAGGTACATAGAACACTTTATGTCCATCTACCTACTTCTTGACTTTTGTATTATTGTTGCCACACATTTAATTCTAACTATATTTTAAACCACAAAATACATTATTTCTTTTTATGGATTTACTATTTTGATGTATAAACATATTTACTCTTCATTCCTCTCTACATTTCTCTGCTTGCTTCTGGATTCGTTTTCATTCTGCTCAAAGAAATACTTTACTATTTTCTTTAGTATGAGTCTACTGCTATGAATAATCTTTGTTTTTGTATTTCTTTCTTAGCTTCACTTTTTTGAAGGATATCTCATCTGGGTATAAAATTTTAATTTAGTAGGTTCTTTTCTCCTTTCAGCACTTTAAAAATATTTCATTATCTTCTGGCCTTCATTGCTTTTTTTTTTCACTTCTTTGAAAGTAATGACTTTTTCATCCTTCGAGTACTCAAGATTAAACTCTATGTTTTTTTATTGCTTGCTTTATGCTGAAGAAACTCAGTGTGATTTTCCTTGCCTTGTAGAATTTTCTTTGTATTTACTTTCTTTGAGTTCATAAGACATCCTGGATTTGTCCTTGCAGTTTTTTTTTCCAGCATTGAAAAACTCCTGGTAACAATCTCTGCAATATTGTAGTTGCCCCATTGTGCCTCTGCTCTCTTTCAAGGACTCAAATTGCATGTATATTAGAACTATTTTTTTTAACCACAACCCACTTATATTTTCTGTATTTTTCATTCATTTTATTCTTCATGCTTTAATCTGGATATTTTCTACTGACCTACCTTCCAGATCTGTAAACCCTTCTTGAGCTCTTTCCAAACTACAGTTAAGCCTATCTTTTGAAATCTGAATTTAAGTTGCTATAATTTTTAGATGTAGAATTTTTATTTGATTCTTTTTATATGTTCCAGTTCTATGGTAGGATTATCTGGCTTGTTTAGTTTCTTGAACATATTTATCAACTTATCTTTAATTTCATGTCTGGAAATTCTAATATTTGTGTCACCTATGGGTCTGTTTCTATTATTTACTCACTTGTTCTTTTGACACTTTTTCTTCACTAAGACTTCACTTTTTTATTGAGTCCTAGACATTGTGTTTGATTGTAGAAACTGATTTCTGTTTCTTATTCCAAAGAGGATTTATCCCACCCTCTGGCAGGCAGCAAAAAAATAGAACATATCTAATTATGGATGGAGCTGACTGGAAGCTGATTTTCTGTAGGGCTTGGTCTTCCTCTTAATCATCCCTTTCCAAGGTACAGCTTTCCAGGTTTCCCAACTGAGACTCTTCCCAGGGCCATGAGAATGCCAATACTCTGTCCTACTTCATATTTACTTTCTGCTTGGCTGCTGCTGCTTCTTTTTTTTTTTTAAGGTTTTTTTTTTTTTTTTTTTTTTTTGATGTGGACCATTTTTAAAGCCTTTATTGAACTTGTTACAATATTGCTTCTGTTTTATGTTTTGGTTTTTTGGCTGAGAGGCATGTGGGATCTTAGCTCCCTGACCAGAGATTCAACCCACACCCCCTGAATTGGAAGGCAAAGTCTTAACCCCTGGACCACCAGGGAAGTCCCCTCTGCTTGGCTTCTTAGCCTAATCATCAATACAGCTTTATTGGTAACTCCTGTGAAAGTAAGAGATTCTTCTTTTTTGTGTAGTTTTAGGCCCCTTAAATTCCTGCCTGCCATGATAGCACAAAACTCTGATTTTTGCCTTCTCAGTAGGTAGCAGCTGACCTTTACCTGCCTTCTCATCTTCTTTCCCTAAGCCAAGAATTGGCATATGCCATTACAGTAAAAGTGTTAAAAAAAAAAAAAAAATTGAGCTTGTCCTCGTAAGCTCCTTTTTCTCCAGAAGCTTGCCCCTCATATCCTGGCTGTCTCAGCAATTCTCCAATGCCTTCAAGCTTATGTCTTTGTATGTTATCTAGCTTTTCCTAACTGTTCTCTGTAAGAGCTTTGATCTACTCCAAGCTACTACATGGTATTTGGAAGTGAAAGTAATTTCTTTTTTTTCCCCCAAAATGATGAGATTAGCCAATATTGAGTGATATTTTACATATTAACAATTTGTTTTAAAGTAAATAATTCAAAACTCTTTCTTCCTTTGTATTACAAAGAACTCCAATAACTTTTTGAGTATTTTTGGAGTATGTATATTATGAATTTGATTTAGGTAACTTTCCATTATCAGTTAGAAATGTATTATACCTTTAGAAGAATAGTTATGTTTTGAGATATTAATAAACCAGAATTTGGGTATATGGTACTTTAGTTATAAAGTGATAACAAAATAGGAGGAAAAACATCCCTCAGGGCATCACAATATTTGGTTCTTGGGGTACGTACTTATATAGGTGTTTTAAAATAGAGTCTCAATAATTAGACTGTCTTGGATGAAGTTCAAGAAATCCATTTAGAATGAGATTTTAGAATCATAGCTTTCAATTAGTTAAGAATTGATCTAAGCACTAATCTAAAATATTTCACAAATAGGGTGAACCTTGTCATCCCTTACTCAAGAGTCAGATGTTAGGAAAACCCTGTGTTACAGGAAATACTTTTGGAACTGCTATGCTCAGTACCTATTTCCTTTGGACATTGTACAATCATTGTATGCATAAAGGCCCATCTTATATACTCCATCAAAATCATGGATAGTCTTTCCTCTATATCTTAGTATCTTCATTCTAAGGGAGGATTAATTCCATGTTTTCCTCTCCATCCCATTCTCCTATGTAATTTTATCTGACCTGTATATCTCATCTTCTTAAAATGAAATTATTATTATTATCAAATATTTGTATTATCAAATACAAATTTATCAAATTTTTGATCTGAGAAACTGATACATAATAAGATATATGTTTCAAGTGAAAGCTTTAAACACATCTGAATCAAAATACTTCATTATAACAACTCTTGAATAAAATAATCTTAATAGTGTTCTGTTATACATACATTTTCAAAGAAAAAAACCATTGCTTTTTTTCTTCATTAAGTATTTGCATGAGTCTTTAAGTTACAGCTTTCTGGTTATAAATGTATAGATCTGAATAAGTTCTAAAGATTTTTTCTCCCCTCAAACCAATTCAAACCTGGAGGATACGGTATAACAACTGTCATCATAATTAAGATAATCTTGTGCTTCGAAACTTTTGTTTTAACCAAGGTAGCATCTGGTTTTCTTTATTTTGACAATTGTAGTTTCCCAGTTTCAGGATTTTTTACATTATAATTCAAATTAATGTCGCATAGTGTCTGCCAGTTTTCATGGTTTGCAAGTATAATACCCATTGGTCATTTTTATTGGAAATTACAGTTTTTTATTTTATGTAATAAGTTCTTAGGAGGGATGTAATTTGTAAATCCATGAAAGAATGAATCCATTTTCATTCAGATATCTAAATTATTTTATTGCCTCTGTTTTACAAAGATACATTTGTCTCAAGGGCATTCAAGTTTGCATCAGAAAACAAATAGCTTGGTATTGCCACTTGCCACAGTTTTGAAGATATGTTACATGATCCAGAAAACACACCATAAAAAGAAAAATGGAAATATTATTATATTGCTCATGGCCTACTTTACTGTCTTAATATTATCAAAAGCCCGATTTTCAGATTATTCCTTTTATGTAAATTATCAGCAAAAGACCAGTATATTGCTGTGGTTAGATTACTGTTCTCTTGTATATATCGTTAAACACCTTACTACTTAATTATGATCTCCAAATGGTGTTAATATAAAAATGTTGTGACTTCAAAACATTGAAAATCCTTGGTCTAGCTGTTATAACACCATGTCCACAAGATATAGCTATATGCCTGATTTATACTGCACTTATGTTTAAATTTAATGCCAACATTTTATTGCTAAGAAACATGTTAAATGAGGATGGAGATGCCATATTTATTGAAGGGCACATCTACATTGGCAGGTGTTTTCTGAATTAAACATTTGTTTCAGATAATATTTTATTCAGGAGCATCTTATCAGCCAAAATGTTTTCTCTCTTTTTTTCAAGTTTTGAAAATTCCAGTTTCCTTACCACATATCCTAAGCTGGAAATGTTTGGGAAGAAATATTCTTTTCCTTTGGTCCCAAATGCTTCAGAACTCTCATTTCCTTATTGAAAATCTTCTGTCCAGGGCTGGTATTCACACAGAATATTTCAGCTCTTTAGGCATTGAACTTTATTTTCCAAATGTTTTTCTTTAAAAATAGGCTTTTAGATTGGAGCTTCTCATTTGGAAATAGCTGGAGGTCTGTAAGTATACAGGTCAAAGTGGAGGGACTGGAAAAGCACCGTTTAGAATATGACACTTGTCTAAGACAATTTTCAAAGTAATCTCAGAAAGATGAGTGATTGAGGTTCCCAAAGAAACTGCTGACAATGTCTGAAATTAACACACTTAGTTCTATATCTGTGCAATTTGACCTTAATTTTTTGGTGAACAAAAGTTACACTTTGCACTAACTTGCATTGCCGCTACTTTCATTTTAAATTGGAATTTTTTATCACCATCCATCTGTAAGATACCTCCTGTTACTAATTTCTGATGTGGATTCCCTCATTAATATGAGCTCCACAACTGCATCGATTAAAAGTTATCTAATCATATCTGGCTTATCCCATGTTGTATCATTCTGTTCCTGTATTTGATAGAGAGTGATTTAACTGACAATGTTAGTATATAAAGATAATGAATCAGATAGTAATATTGGAAGAGTAAAATTTTAATATATTTATTGATGTTTTATAGAATTTAAAATTTTAGGTGCAGTTTTCTTTTTTAGCCATTTTAGTAGAGTAGAAAACAAATTTTGTATTTTGTAGTCTTGTAAAGATATGTAAAGAGTGTTCAAATGAGAATTTAAATGGATTCCTACTTAAATATTATGCACCTCTTTGTAAAACAATTTTCTTTCTTTTCTTTTTATGATCATTTTGAAAGCTCTTAAGTGAAAGAAAATTCTGTTTCTGATAAAAACCTTCACAAGTATGAAACCAATATAGAAAACATTGTCTTTAAGAGCATTTGAAAATCAAAAGGTTGAGTTACTGAGAGAGTAAGACACCTCTGGAATATACTGACCACAGAAACTCCTAACGCTCTTAATTAGTTGTTTAGATCAGGGGCAAAGAAACAAAACTTCTCAACAAAACATACAAGTGCAGTGAGCTGAGGATCCCTTTAAGAGCTAGATTTGATAGCTGTGTTAAAGCATCAATAGACACGTCAAGAATTAGGGGTAGAGAATTAAGAGATACAAACTATTCTGTACAAAATAAGCTACAAGGATATGTTGTACAACATGGGGAATATAGCCAATATTTCATAGTTACTATAAACGGAGTACTACCTTTAAAAATTGTGACTCACTATATTGTATACCTATAAATTATATAATATTGTACATCAGCTCTACTTCAATTAGAAAAGAAGAATTCTCTTTATAATCTCAGATTTAACTCTATCTGAGTTGGCCAGTGCTGAGACTTCAGGCCACTTGGAAACTCTCAGCATCTGTTCCTTTATTTGCTGAAAAATTGAGCATCTCTAATTATTAAAAGTCTACCTTTAATATCAATGAGAATTCACTGAAGGATTAAAGGACTCTTGCTGCCCTCTGGTTTCAGTAATTATAATAAGCTCTCTGTAAGTTTGTGCATTTTAATATCTATCCTTCCCCTCTATACCTGGTCCTTAGTGCCTATTATTTATGGGGCTGCTCTTTCCCAACCTGCCCAGTGTGTTAACCCCAAGGAGAAACATGCACTTTGATTAGTGCTTTCTTAAAACTATGCATCTGTTTTCTCTTCTGGAAAATAAGGATGACATTACCCATCATCCAGTGTGGTGAGACAATAGAGGAAATAATCTTTGTGAAGGTGCTCTGCCTAGTACCTTGTACATAGAAAGTGCTGTTTTGGCTCTTTTACCATCTATTCTCTTCTCTCTAAACCCCTCCCCACGTGATGAGAATTGCTGGTGCCCTGGGGAAAGGGAGCTTTTGGAGCTAGTGACTGTTTAATGCTCATGCTATGGGGAGGACTGCCTTTCTCTGATAGATTCTTCCCTGGTGTACATTGGACCTTAAATTCCTCTGCTCTCTAGCTTCTCTATAATTCTTGCTATTTGACTTAATTGAGACCTGAAGCCTAAACTATCAGAAGCTATAAACTATTTCTAACAGCACACCAAGTGAAGAGAAGAATTTTAAAAATCAATAAAAAGTCTTAATGTAGGAACCATGATGACCACTGAGATTATCATAGAAGAATGAAAAGAACTCTTGCCTGAGTGGTCAAAGCTCTTTGCTCTTTCCTAACTTTGAGTCTGACATGCTAGTAGGCTGCTTTAACTTTTTATTATTCTATTATAATATCTGAGTGTTAAACTAGATCAGGTGCAAAGATTTTGTCCAGAACCCTAGTACAAGGAGATACTCTAAGAAAACATACCTCAAGTACATTTGAAAGCTGCTGTACTGTGCCCTGCCCTTCACACCCCCAATCTTGTAGAGTCACAAAATGGCATGGAGTGTCTGTGAGTTCCTAGAAAATGAAATTTTCTTAAGATTATCTAATCCAGTCTTCCCCACAAACCATTATTTCCTAAAATTCATTCTGGAAGACACTGGCCAGCTTCAGGGAGAAAGCTAAATTTAAGAACGTGGCAATCCTTATATCTTAACTAACCATTGTCTTAGTGTAAGAGGAATACATGTCACCAAACCATCAAATTTTCTATTCCATCTGTTTTCCTAACAAAGGTGTAACTGTCAGGACTTTTTGGCTTATTTAGAATCACAACATGACATGAATGATTGTCCGCTGTTAAAAACAGCTCCAGAAGAATGAAGGCAAACTGTCATCATAGAACACCTATTTCTTTTGACCTAATCCTAAAATGTGAGACGCAGTATTACAAAAGGTTATTACTAATTTCCTCATTGTAACAAAGTTTTTTTTTCTCTTTGTGGATTAAATGCAGTTTCTTATCAGCCATTATTATTAATTCAGCTCAATCCTAATAAACTCCTATCCCATGTCTTCCATTTGTAATGCATTGTGAAGGAATGCCCACTGTGTCTCTCCCACTTCTGTGGCTAGCTTGGGACACTTGGGATGGCAAACAGAAGTTCAGAAAGGGTAAGTGCCATACCCTTTGGCCCATGATGCATTGAAGAACCTGGGGGATAAATTCATGCTCTGGCTCATGGGTGGAGGCAGAGTAACTGAAGGATTCTTGATCTTTCCCTGCCAAACACAGCCCAGGCCCCTTTGCCCGCTCAGGGTCCTACTTCCTTACGTGACAAATGAGGTATAACTAAATCCCAGCATTTCTCAGGTCCTTTCACATTCTAATCATCCAAAGAACTCTTCAACTAGTTAATAATTCCTTTTTATCATAATAGAGCCTTAGAACATAATTTCGATCATGGTTAAGCATAGTTAAGTGAGGCAGAGTTAATTAATAGGCATTTCATATTTCATATGTCAAGTAGTTTTGTAGGTGAAGATGAGCCCTAGAATAGGTGTCATGGACATATTAGTGTGAGGGTATACGTGTGCACCCATATTAGGAAGGAGAAAACAAGGACAGGAAAAAGTAAAAAAGTAAAAAGAAAATTTGGGAAAGAATGTGAAGGAAGGTGACTGTGGCCTGACCTAGCGTTCTTTAGGAGGAAAACTACAATTTATGTTTGTGACAGAAAGAGGTTATGCAAAGTGCTGAACTGAAGGAATGTGTAAAGTGTGCAAAGTGATGGAAGGTGGGAGCTTGGTATTGAAAGTATCTGGTGGGGATGCAGTAATGGCTGGGGCGTGTTTTCAGTCTAAGTGACAGATAAGTAGGTAAGTGTAGTTTTTGCTATTTCTGATCTGCAAGGATGAATGTGTGCCAACTATGGAAAAGGAGATTTAGGTTCAATTTTGAATTTCAAAATAAATACTGCATTATTCCACCAGAAAGCTTCAGTAAACAGAGAGTGCTTTATTCCTTTTTAAAAATTATTATTAAAGGCTTGACTGTTAAATATTAAACTTGACATTTTGATTAGCCTGACTGTCAACATGTTCTCTGTCTTAAGGGTAATTAAGCATTATCTGAGAGCATATCCCGTTTTCAAGGGTAGCTTTTTGATCAATACCACAGAAATACTAAACATATAGGAGAAACATATATAATTTGTTGATATACAAGTCAGAAAATTACACTAATGGTTTTAATTTACATTCCACCCTAGCCTTCTATTTTACAGGCAGAAAATTTGTGCTTCCTTTAATTGCACAAGCAATTAGGCATTTACACTCTCAAAATTAAGAGATAACGGCTAATTGTGTATGCAATATCTGTGCCCACCAGTATCAGTGGCTACAAACAATCCTGCTACCAAAATGAAAGCCAGGGATAAAAGCCGGTCCCGAGTCATTGCCCTTTTTGAAGCTTGGAATATGCTTTGCTCATAACGTAAGTGGCTTTGAAAGTTCTATGTTTTTGACAGATGTAAGCATTAGCCTGCAGTGCTCTTTACGATCTGAAGTACAAATTATTCTCATTGAAATAAAGTGGAAATGGTGACAAATTCTGAACAATTTTGTTATGAGATATATTATATTTGAAAATTTTCTTTGGAGTATTTTAGACCAATCATGTTGGAAATTTAATATGAGTGCCTGATTTTTAAAGTTATATTTCCTGCTCTTAAAGCCCACCCAGAATTTGTCTCTAGTGATTTTATACCTCTTCAAATGACACCCAAATATTTACAGCCCCCAAAGCACCACAGGAGTTCCACTAAATATGATACATTCACAGAAATTGCTGTAGAAGTGAACAAAAGATGAGTCTGTCTTTCCACCTAAAATGTCTATTTCATTTGTATACCACTGAATTTACCTTGCTTTTTCCTCACTAAAATATGTAAAATATGCTTTCTGTGTTCCTTGTCTATCTTTCACAGTAAGTTTGGAAGAAAACAGTGTCCGTTTGCTACTGAATATTTTCATTCAATGTCTCCAAATAAGAGATCAAGACTTAACCCAAGTTGAACACCCTCTGTGCAGTAATCAAATTCAGCTATTTTTAAAAAATCATTAATAACAGCTGTGAAACACAAAAATCCATGAGGTTGAATTTTGCTGTAACCACATACTGAAAAATCCCTGCTTTTGCTAAATCTACTTAGAAGCCCATAAGAGTAGCTGAGCACAGCCAACTAACTCTTAATTCTATTTGACTCCCTCAGTCTGATATTCTAGCCATTATTTTTGTTGTTTTTCAAAAAATCTAACTACCCTTGCACTTATGTCATAAAAAATTCTGCCTTTTTTCCCTTTTTTAATATTTGTATTCAAGACAAACAACAGGAGGTTGAAATCAGGCCATTTAAAAGAAACATCTGCTGACATTTATTCATATGCTACATGTTCCACTTTCATCATTGAATGTAATGATAAACACACATTCCAGTCAATAATGGCAATTCCCAGCCAAGCTTTACAAATGGTCTCTTTAACACCTAAATTGACAGCTCGGGAGATTTTGAGATAGAAGCTAAATATGGTACATTTGGACACTGTTTGCCTAAGTCTAGGATGTCTTGAAGACTTTAATAAGCAGACATACATTATAAAATAGAAGAAAGTCTTGACTGTTCAGGTATTGGAGCAGTTGAGTTTGACACTTTTTGAGCACAGATTAAAAGCAGAAAAAAAGAAAAACCTTCAAAAGCAAATGGCCTCTTGGAAGAGTAAAGGGAAATACAGCTCTGGCCCACACTACGTGGAGCATAGTTTCATTTAAGAGAGAAACTAATTGCATCTCATTTAAATTATAGATCTTAATTGTGGAATGCTACATCAGTTAAATATTTATTTTGCTTTCCAAGTTAATTGAAATAAACCTTGCTCCCAGTTTCAAATATTATAAGAACATTTTAAATAAAATATTAAATTTGTTCCATTTATTGCTTGCAATGAATAATTATGTCAGCTTTTAATATGCAAAGGATTTCTTTCAAGCCTTTGCCATAGGTTATGATACACATTTCTAACTTTTCCTCAGGAAGGGACATCTCACAGCAAAGT
The DNA here is from genome assembly GCF_949752795.1 of Hyperoodon ampullatus. Taxonomy (NCBI): domain Eukaryota; kingdom Metazoa; phylum Chordata; class Mammalia; order Artiodactyla; family Ziphiidae; genus Hyperoodon; species Hyperoodon ampullatus. The sequence continues at coordinate 111,142,426 of NC_136916.1, read as the reverse complement.
GAATTAACAACACTGAAGATAACCATTAGAGATCTCATGTTAGGATTGAAATTAGCTTGAGTCACCACTGTGAGGACATATAAATACATGCTCCTCCGAGACATTAGGATCCCATTTTATGTGTATCTTTTATGCATATCCCTTTACATTTTGGTTCAGATTGATTAACCTTATAACTGAATCATAGACTGTGTTCCAGCCAAGCAGAAAATCACAGCTTTACCCAACTCCATCATGTGTGAAGAGTTTTTCATTTCAAAACTCTGCTGTTACTGTGGTTTAAAACGGGTCATTCACTACTTAACTAAAAAGAATCTAGATATTTAACACACTTTTAAACAGAATGAGAGGTTTGTAAAATTATCTCATACAATGTAATCCAAAAAACAAGTCACACCAATCTGTAGTGCTTCGATTAATGGTATTTTTCTCTGAAATCAGCTCTATTTAGGAGACAGCTTGAAATTGTTTTTTGATTTTGTTTCTCTATGCAGGACAAATGGAGATAAATTTGGAATATCATATTATAGTATTTTCATCTGCTTCCAAGGCATGTTGTGCAAGGTAGCCAGACAAATCTTAACACCTTATTATTCTATGTGGGAAAATAAAAAATCCAGAAGATGGATTTACAGTACTGTGTGGCATTAGCTACAGCAATACAAAGCATGGCAGGTGGAGAACAGGTCACAAGGACTTCTGAGGCAGTGTGATACAGGTCTGGGTAGAAACTGCTATTTTCAAAGTCAGCATTTAGATTAACAGTGAGTGCATTATAGAAAAACCTGAACACCATGATGTTCTTTCTCATAATGTCACCTCTCCTATGAATCTATTGAATCCGGTTCAATGAAATTTTCCTCTAGCCACCCACTTTCACATATTCACATCATTACTGTGCAGTAAAATTATGGTGGGTAAACCAGTTTGTTAAAGCTTTGGGGCAGAATTTAGAGGAATCAGTTGGTTTCTACTGATACTCCATCCTAAAAGTTTTTTAAACATGGATGTTTGGCAGGAATGTAACCCAGACCTGCAGCAACTACACATGAGCAGAGTGTACTTAATGGGAAAAGGGAGGGAAAGTATGTGCTCTCTCCCAGGCCCCCAAAGCCAGAGCAGAGCAAAGATGGGACGCCAAATAAATCTGCCAGTGATTACGCTAAAGGAAATTATGATCTTGTTATAGAAACCATTAAAGGAAAACCAGAGTTGGTATGTAAATATTGTTGCATCATTATACCACTGAAAAAAACAACCTAGTGCAACATTAGTATGTTATGCAATTAACAAAATGAAAAATGAGCTGCTTGAATTTAAAGCTTTTAATGTTTTTCAAACAGATAATAAGCATTTTCAACACCACTGTAAAGCATAATAGAAAAGATCTCCTTCAAGAGTAAGTGACATATCAATACTTACAATGCATTAAGGGCTTGATGTACATTCACATATCTCTGTTATTTGTTATTTTCTAACTCATCAAACAGAAACCCTGTATAAACTAAGGCAGAATGAATACAGAAGACTTACGAGAAGAAGGAAGTGATTTTTGCGATTTTTTTCAGAGATTGTTGACCTGCATGTGTTTTACTGATTTTGAGACAAAATGGCTTGGATAGTCAAATTTGTATAGGCAAAAGCGCCATTATTAAGCATTGTATATAATATTTTAAATCTAGAAGTATTTAAAAAATACTAATATAATTCTTCAACACCTTAGAATAATAATATATAATTAACATTTAATCTGTTATTAAGTATTCTTTTTGACACCCTAAAACCAGCAATTAATTTATATATTCAATTACTCTAGTAGAATCTAAAAAATACTTTAGCAGAGTTACTTCAATGGAAATGGGAAAACAAAAACTTCTTTAAAATATGCTATAAAACATTCTCATGCACTACAGTATATAGATGTTACACAAATAATATAATATTCATAATATACAAATTATAACTATACTATTCATCTTACTGTGCTATTTTTTCTAGTTGAACAAAAAAATCACAATTATTTACTGTTCAAAAGTCAAAGAATTGCTCAATCAAAAAATTTTATAAAAATGAACTTACATTACCAACAATGGAGCTATTTTACTTTGCAGATGATGAGTGATTTCAGTATCAAATTCAGAATAGTAAGGAAAAATTCATATGGGGACAATGCAACTTTCATAATTTCTAAATGGATGTAATTTACTGTAGGCACTAGAAAGTTAATATGTTCTCTAAAGATTTCTTTAATTTAGTTGTTGCTAATTTATTCACACTAATACAGAAAAAAATACTGCAAAATTTTTCATAACAAAAAAACTGTGCATATCTCTGTGTTTTAGCTGGCATGTGGCTCTACACAGATGGTTTGGGGCTTTCTTTGCTGCAAAACAGATGGGCCTGCACTGTCCCTTACCAATCAAAAGAGAACTTGAAAATATAGGAATATCTTTACCTACATTGCGTCCTTTAATTCAAGAAATTAAAATGCCTAAAAGTATAAATAACTGCCTATGGAAAATAATTTTTGAAGTGGGATGTCATATGTTGAAATTATACAGTAACCCAGTTCATGTTTAATGCAAAAAATATAAAAAGTTTGGCTTGTACTTGATACTGTTTGTAACATACAACTATTAACTTAAGAAATTTACAACTATGAAATGACTGTTATCATGTGTTCACCTTGCCTAAAAAACACTGCTGTTTTAAAACTTGAAGTGCAGTTAAGCATATTTCAATTCAAAGTGATCATTCTAGGCAGCATCATCCAATGAACCAAGTTAGCAAACACATATGAGTTTGGTACTCTTATAACTGACATACTTTTACAACCAAAATAGAAGTGCAAACAAAGCTCTGAATTAACCTGAATGCTTTAAGTATTACTTTAATTATTCACAACAGAAATTATAAAGTCTTTTGTGCATTGAATTAGAATTGTGGCCTGCCTTCAGTGTTAAGATTTCTGTTGAAATGTGGAAGTATGGTATTCAGAACTATTAAAAGCACTCTTTGTTTTGTACATATCAGTAAGTTGTACCAAGTAACATGGCAGCACACTCTCATATCATCACCAAGTGAGAAACAGACATCGTAGACTCATGAGCTTAGAATATACCATTGCTTATAGGGAGAGCTCTTACTGCTTTTATCTCTAATATACAAATAAAATTGTCAACATGTGATGTAGCAACCAGTTTTTGATATTCTGTAGATATACATTCTACCAGTGAGTAACTTTGCTGAGCATAGTCAAGGGTAAGGTTAGCTTTTAGAGGCTGATGTTCCTTTGTGGCATTATCTGCAAAGGCTAGTTTAGCTGTCTACCTTTACTTACCCAGGATAAGTGTTTTCAGAGCACTGTGTACCCTGTATTTTACATCCCTCCCAAACTGTGCATTTACATATTGTACAACCTTTCCAGAAAAGGAAAACTGATGAATCTCTAATGCTTAACTATAAGAAAAAAATCTAAAATCACTTCATATCTATAACCATATCTATATAATCTATATCTATATTTATATAAGCACACATACATATACATACATATATATATTTGCAACTATACATATAACTGTATAACTGCATCTCTCTCTCTCTTTATCTCTATATATGTCTCTCTCTCTCTCTCTCTCTCTCTCTCTATATATATATATATATATATATATATATATATATATATATATGTTTACATAGATCTTCATTCCTTGCAAATATTTTACCAAGGAACATAGAAAGAAAGACTTTTTCTACATATAAGCAGTGTATCTTAAATTGGTTTCATATTTAAATGTTCAGATTCTGAAAGAAACTGAGCGTTTTTTCTTTTGTCTGTGTGATGCAAAATAACAGCTTTGCTGGTATTTTTTCAATTACATGAAAACCAGTGTCTTTCATAGATGAAAGGTTTTGCCAGGCTAGTAAATGTAAATAAAACTGTAAAATAAATATATTTAAGAAAAGAAACTCTTCTCAAGCACTCCTAATACTTTGGCAGCATCTATATAAACAAACAATTGATATGGTAATTACAAACAATCTTTATCCATTCTTTAAAACTAGTTTCTAAAGATGTCTTCTAGCCTAAACCTAGATCAAATTACTGCAGTTGAATGAAGATTGTATTCTTAAAAATGTTCCTGTGACTTTACTTTTTTTAATAATTGAAAATCTTCTATTTTTTTTTCTTTTTTTAACATTAGTAAAGTTTGCTGGAATGGTTTTCCAGTGAAGTATGAGTTTTGAAATTCTCTGGCTTAACATTCAGTCAATAGACTTTAAGCTCTCTAGGGAATTAAGGAGCATAATTAGCAAAATGTAAGCTTTACAGCATTTTTAAGAAAAATGTCTGAATTGTTGGGAATATTCTGGCTATTGAGGGGAACTGATACAGCCCAAGTAAAAAAGCCTAAGTCACTAGGCTGAACATTTTATGGATTATTCCTGGACTCTGTTGAGAGAAAGAATACACCTACACAGTCCTTGGTACTGGAAAATGTATGTTGTGCCATCAGCCATTACTGACTTATCTGGCTCTTCTAGAAATGGGTCTGCTGTACCCAAAACATAAGATATATTCATGCCTATTTCTTGGACAGTTAGATGCTTCCAAGCTTTTTGTCAATTTTTAAAATAGTCTCCTGCTAATTATGTGGCCCAGGTTCAATTTTGTCAAGCCAAATTGACCTGAACAGAAGCTTAAGATCTTTTACTTGACTTTTGTCAAAACTAGACTGTAAAATTGTGTTCATTTTCTTGCAAACAAATACTCATTATATTAGAAAGTAAGAGTTAGAAACTCCTACTCATTATTCCTCATTTCAACTATTAATACCTGTGAAAACTGTATGAAAGTGCAAAGAGAAGGCATTACTGTTACTTGTCCTGGTGGCAGATAGTATTATTGTTTCTAATTATTTGCAGTCCCTTCCTGTGACAGCATTACATTAGTCACTGCACCACTGCCATCACTCTTGGCCACAGGACTTTCTTTCACAATGGTCTGCCAATGGTGAGCCAAAGTGATTTACATCGCATCTAAGCAGAAACCTTAAGAGCTATTGTATGATTCTGCCATTACTTTTTCCCCAATGTAATAGAGAACAGTTGCTCTTCCCATAAGAATCCTGGAATAAAAAAAGACATGGGGGGCCAGAGTCATAACTGTTCCCCAGCTGACTTGAACAGGAGGAAAAAATGATCCTTTGCTTTTGTGAGCCCCTGAGATTTAGTGGTTATCTATTACTAAAGCAAAACCTAGAATAAGCTAACTAATAAGGAAATAAAGAATTTTCAAAATAATCACTTCAATTTTTATTACATCAAAGGAACTGTCCGCACTGTGGAGGACAGATGGCTATGGAGAAGTCTGGAGTCAGGAATATTAGCTGGAGGTTAACAAGAGGAAGAAGCCTGCATCCCTGCTACCAAGTAGCTGACAGTTTAGTGGGAGAAAAAAGAGTGAAAATCATTTCCATACTGGTGTGGAGCTATGAGTTAGTAGGAGTTGGGGGATTATGTAAGCCTTTGTACAGAAGATGAGTCTAAGGGAGGGAGTAAAATGTGAATTGAATATTGAGTGGAAAGTGGTCAAGAATGATAAAGATCACTAATTGTTTCTTGACTGCTTTGGCAGACTATCAAGTTATCTGAATTTAGTTCTTTGATCTTTTGTGATTAAAGACAGTTTTATTTAGTGCATACTGGACTTCACATTCATGCTTTTAAAATTTATTCTTTTAATTAATATTTGTGTATTAATTTATTTTAAAATGTATTAAGTATTATCTTATATGAAGAGATCATACAATATTATTTTTTAAAATATTTATTTATTTATTTGGTTGCACCAGGTCTTATTTGCGGCAGGTGGGCTCCTTAGTTGTGGCTTGCAGTCTCCTTAGTTGCAGCTTGCTGGCTCCTTAGTTGTGGCATACAAACTCTTAGTTGCGACATGCATGTGGGAACTAGTTCCCTGACCAGGGATTGAACCTGTGCCCCCTGCATTGGGACCACGGCGTCTTAACCTCTGTGCCACCAGGGAAGTCCCCATACAATATTATTTTATAACCTGATTTTTCTACTATATCTCTAATAGTTTCTGTACCATTACATTTTGATCATTTTACTTTGCTGAATTCCATTTATATAGACAATGTAATTCATTTAACCCATTTTATATTGTTGGATAGTTAAGTTGTTTCCCTTTTTTTTCCTATTCTAAACAATGCAGTAGATATCTATCCACTTACCAGCAGGAACTGACAATATCTATTTTCCTCACTCAATATGTTCTTATAAATACAAGTCCCCTTTCCCCAGGAAAAGAAATTCTTAAGCTCTAAATTGTGGACCTCATATACTAGTGAACAACATTATATTACCCCATCAGATTGTTTTTGTTTCTTTATTCCTGAAAGCTGCTCTATGAACTTGTGGTAATCTAAGCGCTGAGGTTGTCTGAAGAGCCACAAGTCAGGAAAACACAGTAGTATCCTATCATTTTATGCATGGATATGCACATCCTGGCAGTACTGTACCAGGTATCAGGTCAACTATTCCCCAAATAGTCAGATTTCTGTCTCTGTGGAGTCAGTCATCAAGAAAGGATTATTTATCCTCACCTGGCGGGACTCAGGAGTGGCCATATAACCTTCAGGCAGAAGTTTAAAAGCCAGTAAATGATTGTCTATGCCTTTTTTTTTTTTGCCCCTTTGCCGTGAGACCAGGTGTGGATAGTGGCTGCCCTGTTACCTGGATCCTATTACACACATTCAGTAACAGAGCCACAGCTACAGTGGACAGAAAGTATGAGTGAGAAATAACTATCTGTTTTTGTAAGGCACTGAAATTCTGGATTCATTTGTTACGACACATTGCTTTTCCTCTCCTGACTAATGCACCTAGAGAACAGCTCTGTATTCCTGCAGATAAGGATATCATGAGAGGCAGTATAGAGTAATGCATGAAGATAGTCTTCCTAAGCTGACAACCTGCTTTTGCCTCTTCCTAACCAAGTCATCTTGAGGACATTGTATGACTTTGCAAAATTTTCTATCCTCACAGGAAAATGGACATAATACCTACTCTCAAATAGTTGTTATGAAGGTTAAATGAGATATCAAATGTAGTGTTTAATATCTCATAATACATAAACATTTTTCAATATATATCAGCTATTATTTTTAAAATTTTAGTATAGTTTTAGAACTTTAAAGCAGTAAAAAACTTGAGTTTTAAGTAAAAAAAAACACCTGGACCTCAAATCTCAAATGTATGATTTGGATTTGTTATGTGAGTTCTCTGAGCTTCTGTTTATTCATCTACAAAATGAGAATAAGAATGCCTAGCATTGTGTGGTTGAGGTGATGAAATAAGTTTGTATAAGGAGCACAATGTATGGCATACTGGAAACACCCAATAAACAGTAGCTGCTATTATGACTAAAAATTAATAGTCTTCACCACTTAAAAGCCTCTGGATGATGGAAGAGCATTTTGGTGACCATATTTCATCTTCTCTGTATACTAGATTCTCAGTCTGTTACTTTGAATCTGATGCTACATTCCAAAATCAACTTGATGGATCAACTGATTTTTATATACATATTTCATGTACGTGGCTGCAGGAACCATCTTCGATCTGACCAAAAATCTTTTTGGAGAACTAAACCATGTTGAACTACATTTAAAAAATGTATTATGCAAAATCCAGTCATCCATCTGGCCTAGTCAAAGAGGACTTCAAATATACTTTGAGATAAAAAGATCAAGCAAGGAGTGGAACTACCTGAATTACAGTCTTGATTTACCAAAAACAGACTCTACTAACTTGGGCAAGGCTTTTGGGTGCACGTTTCCTCATCTCTAAGTTTACTCTGTTAGGACTGAAGTAGGAGACACTGTACATTTGGTACTCAGAGCCCTGAAAGGATAAACAGATATGTTTTATCATATTTCTTTAGCATAATTTTCTCTTCAAATGCAAAACTGGGCAGAAACTATCAAGTGTAAGTAAGCGTTGAAAGTACTAATAAGCTAGAATATTACCCCTTATGGTTCCATGGTTCTTGAAGTCTTAAATCTGGAGCAAAAAACAACAGTATTATTATCCACAACAACCAAACTATCCCACCTGCCAGCCCCATGCCCCGGTCTTCCTTGTCACAGTGAATATTGTCCTATGAGTGTGAAAGTAAGAAAAACAATTATTTTCCTACAGCTGTATTCATTTATTCAAATCTTTTCTTTCTCTTTTCCGTCTAATAGCTGCTCATTTTTAAAATTTCATTCACGTTAATAGTGTTTTTCAAAAGTTTTCAAATTAAAGGTTACTTTCCCAGGAATAGAGTCCAACTTAAATACAGAATATTCAAAATATAATTTGAGGAAGACATACAAAAGTGGTAGGTGTTCATAAAAATGTTAGAAATTGATAGATTTTAGTTTAGCTTCTGTCTTATAATACCATCAAACCACAGGATTCTATTCTCATGACCTCAAAATCAGGATGAATATGTGGAAAATAAATCTAGTTTAATATCTCAGTGTTTGCAAATATCCAGATGTTTATTTTTGTATAACTACTGCACACTTAGAATTTTTCCACGTCAATTACATTTGTAAAAATCATTAACATTTGTATTTCTGTCTTGAACTAGCAAGGGTAAGTGGAAAACACTAAAAACATTCCAGAGCCACTGAGCAACCAGACACAAACATGCCTTAAAATGACTCAAACTTTCCATGCAGGCAAGGAGCATTACATCAGAATGTCTTCCTATTATGCACCAACACAGTGGTATTTATCAGAAACAGACCAACAAATATTTATTGCCCTAAGGTACCCACAGGTGAAAGGTGAAATAGTCAAAGTGAAAACTCAAAGGATGGATAAGGAGCAAGCAGTGATGCTATGAAAGCCCCGAAGCATGTGATACATCTAGGAACTTGCTAAGGATACAGTGTGGAGGGAGTCTAGGTAGGGGTTGTCAATGAGCCTGGTACACAATTAACTCAGAAAAGTGGTGATGGGAAGTTTAGAGAAGGATTGTGCAAGGCTTTGAACATCAAGCCAAAGAGTCTGGATTTTGTTCTGGAGACAGTGGGAAACCACAAATAGTTTGTAGTAGGGCCTGACATAAGCAGAGCTGTGCCATGGGAAGATTGATAACCTGGCAGCAATGTGAAAAAGAAAAAGTGTATGCAGAAGGTTTCCTGGTTTTCAGATGACAAGGTGCCACCAAGATGCAAAGGGATTTTCTTTTTTAAGTTTTGTTAGCAGAAATCTTATATTCCCAATTCTTTTCTCTCGTAAGCTTTAAAATCTGTACGTATGGCAAAAACATAATCTTTAGGCTTAAATTGAGATTTTTTAACTTATAACAAAAATTGTGGGTCCTAGCTGCAAATCTTTCCTTTTTATTGTAACAAAAGTTTTCCGTGTGGCTAGTAGATAAACGGTCAAAACAGAAGAAACTACAGTAGCCTAGGAAGGCTTTACTCAGTCTCTGCCCTACTATGTAAAATAAAAATTAAAAAAAACCAACACAGATACTTTATCATGCAATCACATAGTAACTTTACCAGTAATTAGGAAAGGTCTGTAACCTCAAAATTATTTAACTAAAGACATAGTATATTATTACAGGCTATTTTTTTTCTTTCTGAAGAAAATCTATCTTGCTATTTCTCTTAGAAACTTGATAATAATATTCATTCATGTCTTCCTTTGGTATACAATATTATTAACTGTACACAAATAAATGGAACCCAAATGAACCACTGTCTTATTTTTCAGAACTGCCCTCAACATAATTTTGACACTTTTAAACTTAACGAATGTCGGCTGAGTTCAGTAGATGTATGATATAATTTTCACCCCTTATAAATATCACTAAGAAAGGCAGAAACATTCTGAATCTTTGAGCAGATAACTACAATTCCTATAATCTTTTCTATATCATCCCTTAGAACATATTTAAATTATAAATACCATAGAGGGATTTCAAAGATATAAACTTTCAAATAAAATTAAGGCAAGTGTCAATTTTTTTCTATTTGTAAATTACCTACCTTTCACAAAACTCCACAAAGAAACGTTTTGTCAACTAATAATTTAATAAATGTGACTTGTGATTTGAAGTGTTAAAACAAAGGATTTTTTTTCAATACAAGTAATACAAGAGGGTTTTCTGCTGCACTGTTTCAGAATTCTTTCTCAGTAAAGAAACCTTATCTAATCCTGTTTCATCCTTTAAAACTGCCTACACACTAATCTCTAGGGACAAATTTAATACTTTGCAACAAAGAGAATATATCCCTTTTCAGTGTGAATAGAGGAATTGTTAGGACACCAGTGAGGTATGAATAACATTATAATGCTGCCATTTACTTGGCAAAAGAAAAAGAAAGTCTCTTGTTGCAAGCAAAGAAGAAGGCCTCCTTCTTTGGGTTAAATTTTTTGACCCCTGGTATATCCCCAGACACCTATGTTCCTGTGCTATTTGGGTCTTCTACCTCTTGTGAAGTAAACACTGAGCAAATCTAAGTAAACAGTTTGTTTTAGTTGAAGATAGAAAGACTCCATTTAATTGAGTTTTGATGATAGATGTGCTCCAAATGGTGCAAACAACTTTGACATGGTAAAATAATATTGTCTTATGGCATGTGTAACACTACATACAGAATCTTAGCTTAGCACTTTCTGAGTTTACAACATTTAAGTGAGAAAATGACAAAAGAAAGCCAAACTGTCAGAAACAGAGAAACCTTTAACAATCCTAAAATACAGACTATAATTCTCTTCTTTATTCATTTGATTTTGGGAATAATCTTTGCAACAGAAGGAAGGGAGTGAGAAACAGCCGAACTTTGTACTTGTGAAACTTAATTTTTCTGTGGTCCACTGGATAGCTGAAAATAGCATCTTAACTAACACTTGAACATTTGATTATATGATACGGTTGTGGGTGAGTAGTTGAGGCAACTCAACATTTCAAGGAAGGTAAACTCTAACTGAAACAAATCCTTCACTTCTGTTTTGTTTACTACTACCATTTATGGATTAGATTACACTTAAATGATGTTATCATTAAAACCAGGCATCAATTTTAAAATTTCAAAATTTTCTATTATCTGTCTCTACATAAAGCATATTACTCATTTGAAATGTTTTTAAGAAACTAGCTGATTGGAAAATGGCAAAATGGAGGTGGTAGATTATCATTAAACTTGAAGACTAACATTTTTATTCTCTCACCTTTGCAGTATAGGTAATCCTTTTGCTAGCTTTTGAGAAATATTTTATATAGTCTTACTAAACATCAATTATGTATACCTTCTTCCTATATTCTTTAAAACAAGCTTTTTTGACATTGGCCCCTTTTAAATGTAGGACAACAGTATCCTGGGGAAACATACACAAGTTGCAATTTCATGCAACTTCAAAATCAGGAAAGGTTAATCTATAATAGAAAAAGTGATTTTGGATAATCATAAGCTATCAATGAAGATTTGCTGGATGTCTCGAAGCTATACTATCAGTAGTAAAGACTAAATGTTTCTAGCCCCCAACCAACAAAATTTGATAGTATAGATTGTGTACTTTGGATACACTATCTGTTTCTCACCAAGAACTTCCTCTCAATTTTATTGCTCTTCTATATTTTCATCTTTTTTCTTATAACTGATTCTTGGCTTTATTTTTCTTATAACTGATTCTTGGCTTCATGCATCTATATATTCTCATCCTTTCTCTCTTAAAATAAAAAAAACTGTTGAAAACACACTTCACATAAATATATAAACACCCAATAAGCCCATGGAAAATTGCTTAAACTTATTAGTCATCAGAGAATTGCAAAACCTAAAATAAAAGCTCACTCTAGAATTACTGAAATTTAAAGAGACTGAAAATATTACTAGTAGAAATGATGTGGAACTTTCATAAATTGTTGGTAGGAAACTAAAGTGATACAACTACTTTGAAAAACAGTTTGTCATCTTCTTACAAAGTCGAACACACCTTGCCTATGGCTCAGCAGCCCCAGAAAAAGAAAAAGACATGTCCATACAAAGACTTGTTCAAAAATGATAAGTCAAAATATTTATCAACAGATAAATAGCTATACAATATGTATATTGTATATTTATACAATGGAATACTACTCAGCAATACAAAGCAACACACTAGTGATACACACCGCAAGTGGATAAATCTCAAGGATATTATGTTGAGGGAAAGAAGCCAGACAGAAAAGAGAACATGCTGTATGCTTTCATGCATATACAATTCTAGAACAAGCAAAACTAAGCTACGGTGATAAAAATTAAACCATGGTTTCCTTGTAAGATTGATGTGAAAGAGGCAGGAGGGAAATTTCTGGGGTGATGGAAATGTTCAATACCTTGAATGAAGTGATAGTTACATGGGTGTATAGTTTTTAAAAACTATTTGAGCAGTTTTTAAAAACTGCTAGAAAAAAACTCTTAAAATCTATATGCTTTCTTGTATATGAATTATAATAATAAAAAATAGAAAACAAGATCCAGTTTTGATTCCATATTGATCTCCTGATGAAACCTCTTTCACAGCCAGACTTCTTGAACAGGTTAACTTCTGTCTGTGTTCTCCAGTTCCCTAACTTTTGTTCAATTTTAAACTCAGTCATTCACTAGAATAAGGCCCCCACCACTTCTCCTATCCACAATTCTCTTTCCCTGCAGGATTTGGCCCGGCTAATGCCTATTTGTTCTTTAGGTGTCAGCCTAAACTTAACCATCTCCCAACCCTCCAGACCATGCTAAGAGCTGTGGCTATGTATTTCCATAGCATCCTCTACTTCATAATACAGTATTTATCATCTCTTCTTATAATTAATTGCTTAAATTATCTCTCTTTACACTAAGCCATAAGCTCTGGGCAGGGATGTTTATTTTGTTCACCCTGAATTCTCAGTACCAAGCAAAGTGCTTGGTGCATATCTGAAAAACTATTTGTCAAATGAATAAATAAGTAGATGAAGAAACTGTCTCCCTTACCTTTCATATATCAGTTCTAGACGCCTCTTTTGATTTCTTTCAGTTTCCTCTTTCATAATTCTAGTTTGAGCCCTCATCATCTCTTCCATAGGCCTTTGTAAACAGTTTCCTAACATCTCTCTGCCTCTGGTCTCTTGTCTTTCTAACCCAGCACTCACATTGCTACAAGAAGCAGCCTCCCAAAATGCCCATTAAATCAAGTCATTTTCTCTCTTTGAAATCTTTAATTACTTATTAAATAAATTAAAAACTTTTATGACATTGTGTCTCAGGATCAATCCTTTGTTTTCCATGTTAAAGTCTCTTCTTTCCATTTCTATTTTCTCTTGAACTGTTGAACTGTTAGAAATCTCTTAACTGGTCTCTGCCTCCACTGCTTTTCCATTCTAGTGCATCTTTCACAGACTCCCTAGCATTATCTCCTCTTAAAATAAATTTCATCATATCTCTCTTCAGTTTAAAAATTCTTATTGGCCTGCTATAGTCTACAAAATAACATTTGTGTGTTTTTACCTGGGAACACAAGACCCTCTGTAATGTTCTCAAAATGCGTTTGCACGTGTTGTTCCTTATTTTTCTAGAAGATCCATTTCTCCATTCTTCACCTTGAAATACTCAGTGAAATGTCACACTGTGATTGTCCTCATCTAAGCCCCCAGGCATGGCTAATTTCCCTGCTTGTGCTCTGGGCTAACCCATAGCTTAGTTCATGTTTCTGCAATAACACTCCCACACTGTATAATGATTTTTCTCTCTTTTCATGTTTATTTTTCTTTGTTAAGACTGTGGATCCTTGAGAGTAACAACAATATATTATTATTTTATTTTTATTCCCTGTACTTAGTACAGTGCTTGGAATAGAGAGGTGATCAGTGAATATCTGTTAAATGAATGCACTAATGAATGATGAATCCATACCACTCGGCCTCTTCACATGCTGTGCTTTTGCTTCTATGGTTTGCTCAGCCTTGATTGCCCTCCTTTCAGTTCTGTGATTAGTGAAAACTTATACATCTTAAAGTTCTATTTCGACTGATTCCTTTTATGTGACACTCTCACTGCTCTCTTAATGAGAATTAATTATGCCTTCCTGTATGTTCCTTTGGTGACTATTGCTTACTTATCCATTATTTAACTTAATAAACATAATATTGTGAACTGGCTACACGGCAGGCATTATATATGCTATAGAGATTACAATAGAGAATGTACCTGGTGGCTACCATTGAGAAGCTTACAGTCTAATGGAGAGATGTATTTGTAAAAATATAGATACAGTTCCATCTGTTAAATGCTATAATCAAGGTGAGAATAAAATGTCATAAGATCAGAGAGCTTGGAGGAATTAATTTGACATGATTCATAGGCAATGATTCATAGAGTGCTTGAGATTTGAGCTGGTACTTGAAAAAGGCATAGGAGTTTGACAGGCAAATGGGTGGTTGCAAAGATATTCCAGGCAGAAGAAACAACCTTTGTAAATGCACAGATTCATGAAAAAGAACTCTGGCAACTGATTCACACTCTTTTCCTGCGCAGTGATCTCCTAAACTCCTTGTCCATGCATATAACACTTTTGAACTCTAGCTAACAACTTCTTACTCTCAGCTCTAGAGACTCCAGTCAACCTCTCCAATGACTATACCTGGGATTTGATGTCACCTAGAATAGTAAAAACTCTAAAATTCTTAATTCCAGTATTCCCCTCTCATACTTCTAATTCTCCCACTTATTTCACCACACTTATTTTCTGAACTTGTGATTACTTTATGACCCTTCAACTCACAGTACCTCTCTTGAGGGTGTCTCCTCCTCCTTCAACTTTTTTCCATAAAAACAATGCATTAAAAGAGTGGCTTCAAGAATTAGAAAACAAAGTAACCAGATAACTAATAATCGATATTACTGTAAAAATTTGAACATTGTGAAGTTTTGTTTTGGAGTTGTCTTGTTGCCATAGTTAGATGCATCCAAGGGTGGTTCCAGATGGAGAACATGATATTCTGTAGTTACTTGAGTAGAATCCTGTGTCCCTAAAAGTATGTTTCTTCAGCCCTGCAGCTATCTGGAGGCTGAGCTAAAAGCAGTTTAAAAAGAAGCACAGTTAGGTCTTTCTTGGGCTCCCCTTTGGGGGTCAAACAGACAGAAAAGCTCTGAATTTAAAAATGACCATATTAGATCAAATTGCACCTCATTTAACTTGATTACTTAACTAACTTTCAATTCTGCAATATATGTTTTGACACATAATGTGTGTGTATATATATATATATATATATTTTTTTTTTTTTCTTTTATTAGCTTTAACTTTTGTGACTGTACATGAAATTTGGAAAACCACCGGAAGAATACATTAAAAGTGATGTCCCAATATTTTAAATAGCCTGTATCTTAGTATAGATTTTATTTAAAAGTACTAAGTGCTAGTATTGTTCTAAGTGTTTGGCAGAAATGATATCTTGGAGTGAGTTGTGATTCAAATGAGGCAATCTGGCTTTGGAGCCTAAGCTTATAACCAGGTTTGAGGGAAAATCCTACACAGCAAGTCATTCCAGTTCTGCCACTTACCACCTGTGTTATCTTGAGTATGTTACTCTGTGAGCCTCAAGATTCCACATTTGGAAAGGAGGGGATGTAGAACCTAGCTCTGAAAGTTGTTACAGATATTAAATTAAGTTATCCAAGCATCACCTTTTATGACCCAGCCCTAGAAATCACTCGAAGTCACTTCTGCCACATTTTATTCATTGAGGTAGTTATATAATCCACCCTGACTCAAGGGGGGAGGGGCAATATACTGCCTTCTGATGAGGAGTGAAAAGGTTCTCTAAGAACATGTAGAACTGGAAATATTGCCATGACCCTTTTAGCAGAATACAATCTGCCATATTCATGAAGCGTGCCAAGAAATTTTAGCTGCAAGGGACACATTCCCCCTAATTTAGCTAGGACTACAGTACTAAGCTTCTACTTCTACACTTCACTATCCACATAATTCAAGTGAAATCTTTAATTCAAAATTTCAGACCTCATTTCATTCTTAAGTCAAACAGAACAATTTAGAACTTTTCTTGTATTCAATATTTTGCCTATATATGTAAAAAAAAAAATACATTATTCTAAGTGTATTTTCTTCCGTATTCAACTTAGAGCACTTGAGTACCTCTCTTGGTGGTATCAATATCCCTGATCCTTTATTCTTCCAATCAATCCACTTAACCAGATTCCAAGCCTAAATGCATCTCACTACCTACATTTTAATGGTGATGTTTTCTAGGAATTTGTCCTCACTGTTTTCTTGTCTAACTGTACATGCTCATTTTGCCCATGCTTCAACTATAATTAAATTTGCTAATAATGCCCGTATTTCTGTTGCCATATCTACTTAAAGCTCTTGTCCATTTGTCCCCAGTTTACCAGGTAATCTCCAGAATGGGGGAGATACCTGAGTCCCAGCATGGTGTCCAAACTTAACTCATTCTTCCTCTTTCCAAGCTAGTCTTTTTATATCACCCCCTCACTCCATTAACTATTTCTTCTAGTCTAGAAATCTTGGACTTTTTCCTCTCCAGTTTACCATCTACTTTCTATTATTCACCATGGCCAGTTGATTCTAGTCCTTTAATGTCTTTTACTATCATGTCCACTGTTCTGTCTCAGTTTAGGGCTTCGTCATTACTCACCTGGACTCTTTTATCCACTCCAGTCCATCCTCATACTTTCCACCCAAGTAATCTTTATGAAATATGAACCTTATCATGTCACTCTTCTTAAAAAATTACAATAAATTCTCATAACCTTCTGAATAAAGTCCAAAGTCTTTATCATTTCTAAAAAGACCCTAATTTTCTAGGCTTTACCTAAATTTCTACCCTCATCTATATAGAACTGGTGTTTCTGGAATACCCAGTGATTTTCTCTCCTTCAAAATGTGTGGATTTGGGACTCTGGGTCTTTGTTTAGGCAGATCCCTTTTCACCTTTTCCTGATTACTCCAACAGTCCTTATGACATTTCAATAAATACTTCTTCCAGGAAACCTTAGCTAATGCCGTGACCTGAGTTATTTGCCCTTGTCTGGCTCCCAGAAACCTGTGCAAGTGATTACTAATCAAAATATCATACTATAACCATATTGTTGGTTTACTTAAGAATAGGAACTGTCTCATTCTTATTTCTCTAGTGCCAACTGCAGTTTCTGCCACAATGTAGCGGCTTGATGAAAGTTTTTTTTTTAATGAATGCATGAATAAATAGACTCTTACCTCAAATATTCTACCTCTTTCCCACTTTAATTAAAGCAAATCATTAGTGAACTTTACAACAAAAACTTCTCTAGTCATACTTCTTTGTAAAGTCTCTTAAAAATATTTTCGTTAGGTTTTGTATTAGTATCTATTACCATGATAGTATTGCATGATAAACAACCACAAAAAATCAGTGGCATAAAACAGTATTTATTGCTCATGCATCTGGGTTGGTCTCATGGGTTGCTCTACTGATCTTACCTGGGCTTGCTCACACATCTAGTGGGTGGCTGGCTGTTGACTGATCTAGGACTGCCTCAGATGTGATTACTGGGGACTCTCAGTTATGCTGCAGGTGTTTCTGGTCCATCTCCTGGGCTAATCTGGAAAAGTCCTTTTTATGGGATTTGTAGAAGTGTAACAGAACAAACCTCAATATGTCAGCTCAGTTCAAGCCTCTGCTGATGACACCTCTGCTAACATTTATATTGGCTAATGCATGTCACATGACTAGCTCCAGAGAAGGCATATTATGCCCCCTCTCTTACCCTGAAAGAGCACTTCAAAATTACATGGCAAAGGATGTAAATATATGGAATGTTCAAGAATTTGGACCAATATTGAAAACTACCTTAGGGCCATTCAATCAATAAATTCACCAGTAACTATTTTTGGCACCAGTAATTGTGTAAAACATTCTAATAAAACGATATACAAGTTATTAGAGAGAAATAGATGAATCATCCTCTTCCTCTAGGGCTTGGCAGTCCTTTTTGAAATTTAAATAAAGAAAAAAATCTATAGCCAAAAGTTATACGTATGAGATAAGAGATATTTAATTATCAAATAAGGAAACTATCTGTATCAACAAGAATCATTAAAGAAGAACTTGTGGAGGAGAATAAAGAAATGGATTTTGAAATATTGCTAAGATTTTGAGAGAAGATGAGGAAGGAATTTCACATAGAACAATTTCCCTTCTTTCATGGTATCATTAGTTTATCACATAAATTGCTTAGTATTCTTTATCTGGAAATTTACAGACATCATTCCTAAATTGGTCTCGATGAGGTGATTGGTGCATTACAAGGGAATAACAACAGTAAATAATTCATAATCAAATCTCCCTTGAAGACATAAGTAAACATATAAATAGCTATAATAAATTAGAACAGAACACGATGACTTTGATTTGATTGACAAAACTACCTGATGCTTTGTCTCCAGGGAGACATCATCAGGCGTGGTGCAGATTTTCCACTGCAAATTAGAATTCTGTGCACGACTTTGTTCTGAAGCTCAATTAACTTTGAAATTTAAAAATGCTTTAGGGAGCCAGGCTTGAGTTGCTGACAAGGACGGTTAGTTTTAACCACAGTATATTTACAAACTATGTGGAAAGACCATGATAAACCAAAAATGAAACCAAGCTTTCAGGAAGTAACTAATGTATAAAGAAATATAACAAAAAGATCAAATAGTCAGTGGGATATTTAATTATTTTTAATTATTGTTATTTTATGTCTAGCTTTCTTTAACATTTCTGTAGCTATCTGGCTTTTAATACCTCATTAACATAAAATTTTCAGTCTTGCATAGGCATACTTTTGTAAACAAAAGGATATTTATTTCTGCCCATTTTTATTTATCTCTGCTTAAAAAAAAAGAGATAAATGGAAATGAATTTTCATACCAAACTATAAATGTTGTAAAATAAGCCACATTGAGCCATTTAAAACCGAGCATTTAATTTCTATCTCCCCACTCCACCATCCCCATCAAATTTAATGCCATACCCCTGATCTCTTTTTCCCTTCCTCTCTTCTCCCCTAGGACGTGAGCCTTTTTCTAACTGTGGGTGAAGTCTCATAGAATCCAATGTTTACCTTTTTGTCTGTTCCCTTGGCACCTGAAGATGGTGCCAAAACTGCTACCTTAATTTAAATGGCACACTACTTTTAGAAATGGTAACTTTTATTCATTTATTCAGAGAAGTTATTAATGGAACAACATAAAGTTCATTCAATTTTTGACAAGTGTCTCTCCCAAAAGAAAGGTGACAAAAACAAAAAACAAAAAACTCCAAGGGCTGGTTCATTTTTAGAATTTGTTTACAAGGTTACAGCACACTCCCATTTTTTCTAAGAATGCATTGCTTAGAGAGTCGTTGCATGAGTGTTCATCTCATTTATAAATAATGATCTGGAACAGCACCTCTTGGGAGCATAAAATGCTATGGATTCAGAGGTGGTAGAAAGCCTCTGGATAAAAGTTTATAGCCTCTGGATTGTGGTCCAGTTCTGTCTCATTGTAAACTTCACTTACACGTCTCTTACATTCTCTGGTTCACAGGTTTTTTTCTAAAAAAACAAAAACAAAAAATATAGTAAACAGTACTCTGTTTTCTCCACAAGGATGTAGTGAGGAATAAATAGGATAGACAGCATATATAGAAAAACATTTTGTTTTTATTTATTTTAACATGTTACAATGGAAAATTTGAACCATATCCACATGTAGAGAGAACAATATAAAGAAGCTCTGTATACCCATCCTCAGCATTAACGGCTATTCATGAACAATCTGTGGCTTTTATGTTCCCATTCACTTCTCTTTCCACAGTTATTTTTAAGCAAATCCTCAATATTTCATTATTTTACTTGTAAATATGTTATTGGTATCTTAAAAAGCTAAGGTCTCATAAAAAATCATAGTAGCATTATCACAAGTAAAAATAATTTAAAAGTAATTATTTAATATATCCAATAATCAGTGAGTGCTCAAATTCCTTCTGTTTGATAATTTTTTGTAATACTTTATTTGAATTAAGATCCAATAAGGTCTAATTAGTCCATATATTGCAATTAAATATTATTTTAAATTGTAAATCCATCCACTCTTTTTTCCACTATGCATTTTATTTGTTGGAGAAACTGAGTCAATTGTCTCATAGAATTACTTGCTCAGAGGATTAAAATGTTGTTCTGTGTTTTGTATTTCTTGTACATTATAGCTATATCAGAGCCTTAGTAGGATATACATTACACTTTTTTCATGTTCCAGATTGTATTCCTAATATTATCTTTTGAACAATGTTTTTTTTCCTCCACAAAGAATTGTTCCCTACAATTTCTATGAAGTCTTTTCAAGTAGCACAAAACCATATAATACACTAAACAAGACCACACCTTCATAAGGCTCTGAAACATACATTACTATATGTTTCTTGTATGACCAAGAAAGGATTACTGGGTTGCATTCAGTGCTGCCACCTTACCCCTGCCCACCCCCTGCCCCCCACACAATTGGACAAATGTTCAGAGGTACGATGGATAATTATGTTGTTTCCTCTCCATCCTTGTTCCCTCTTCTTCTTAATTATCTTTTTGTTAAATAAAATCTTAGTTGTCTTTTACTATTTTATTTGATCCATTTAATATTGCATTACATGTATGTAAATTATAAAGCCTGGTGATAAAACAAACAGTGAATCCACTATTCAATGTATAACCCAGAACGTTGTGATTATGGTCTCTGTACTCCCAGCCTTTTCATCTCCCCACCTCTTTCCTTACATGTAAACATTATTCCCTTTATAAATTTTAGACTTATTCTATATATATGCATACATAAACACTATTTTAGCCTTACTTTTTTGAGCTTTATTAATATAGTCCACTATATAACAGTTATTTGGAACTGAATGTATTTATTCAAACTATGTTCTTCATTTTCATCCATGTAGTTGACTAATTATTTTCCCTCTGTATATAGTGTCACTTATCCATTTATTTATCTATCCTTCTATCAAGGGACATTTGTGTTGTTTCCAGTGTTTTATGATTTCACAGTGTTGCTGAGGACATTTGTATACCTGTCTCCTGGGGTATATGCCCCAAAGTGTCTCCAGGGATTATATATAAAAGTGGACTTGCGGGGCTTCCCTGGTGGTGCAGTGGTTGAGAGTCCGCCTGCCGATGCGGGGAATGAGGGTTTGTGCCCCGGTCCGGGAGGATCCCACATGCCGCGGAGTGGCTGGGCCCATGAGCCATGGCCGCTGGACCTGCGCGTCCGGGACCTGTGCTCTGCAACGGGAGAGGCCACAGCAATGAGAGGCCCGCGTACTGCAAAAAAAAAAAAAAAAAAAAAAAAAGTGGACTTTTTTTTCATGTATCATATCACATGCATACTTTCAAATTTACAAAGCAAGACAAAAATGTTTCTGAAGTAGTTGACCACTTTATACTGCTATCAACAGTATGTAAGAGTACATATAGACAAATGTATTATATTGATCAATAACATCTTCAGTGTTTGGAACTACCAGAATTCATGATTTTTGAGAAACTAGGTATAAAAAGGTCTCTCATTGTGGACTTATTAGACATGGTGCTGATTAATAACGATGTTGCACTTTATTTTGCATGTATACATTGGCCATATATGTTTAAACTTCTCTGAAATTCCTGTTCATATATTTTTCCTACTTTTGTTTCTGCTTTAGAGGAGTTTGTTATAAATTTTAGATAGTATTTTTTTGTCAATTACATATGTTACAATTATTTTCTCCCATTTTATGGCTAATCTTTTGTTAAGAACCACTCTTGATGACAAAAGTTTAAACCATCAATATAATTATATATCAGTATTATCCCAGTATTTTCCTTCACGGCTAGGAATTTTCCAGTTTTCTTTTTTACCCTATTCTGAAGTCATAGTTATTTTCCTATATTTTTATCTAAAAATTTTAAAGTTTTGCTTTTCATATTGAAATCTTTTTTCCCATTGAAAGTGTTTTTTTGTGTGTAGTGTAAGGTAGTATTTCATTTTTTTTCCCCCTCATATGAGTAAACAATGGTTTGAACATCTTTTAGGAACTATTCATGCATATTTACAATGCTCTATAATGGCACATCTGTGATCTATTACAGTTGCATATATATAGGCATGTAGGTATATATTGGCTCTTATTTGATTCCATTGATCTCTCTATCACTATTCCAGTATCATACTGTCCTAAATACTTGATATTTATAATAATTCATGATCTCTTGGAGGAGAGATTCTCCACATTAATCTTGTTTGAAAATGTTTTGGCTATACTTGACCCTTTGCTCTTCCAACAAAATTTTGATGTCAAATTCTTTAAAAAAATCCTTTGGGGATTTTTATTTGAATTACATAGAATCTATAGTAATTTGGAGAAACTGACACCTTTATGATATTAAGGCTTTTTATTTATAAACATATCTCTCCATTTCTTAGGTCTTCACTAAGACCTTTCAATAAATTTTTCATTATCTCCACAAATGATTTAAACATCTTTTTTTCTTCCCAATCAATGTGTACATTTTATTGCTGTTGTATCTTTTAAAAATTATCAGTTTGTTTCTGATGTAAAATATTGAAATTTATTTTTTCTTAATTATCTTGTGTCCTGACACTTCACTTTGCTATACTTATTTTTAATAATTTGCATATTTCCTTTTGGATTTTCAATGTAGACAATTATATCTTCTGCGAATAATGACAGTTTTATTTCTACTTTTCCAATTCTTAGTCATTGAGTTTCATCTTTTTACCTGATTACTTTACCCAAGATCTATTAGTTAGTGCCAGATGAGCTATTGATGTGCATCTATATAAATATTTTTTTAAATGTTGTTTATTTTTTAAATTAAATTTTAAACCTTATTTTTTAGAGTAGTTTTAGATTCACAGCGAAATGAAGAGGAAGTTACAGAGGCATCCTAAAATCCATGTGTGGATGGATAACTTTCCCCTTTAACAACATCCTCCACCAGAGTGGTACATTTGCTATAATTGATGAAATTATATTGACACATAATTAACCAAAGAGCATAGTTTACATTAGGGTTCACTCTTTTTTTTTTTTTTTTTATTTTGGCGGTACGCGGGCTTCTCACTGCTGTGGCCTCTCCCGTTGTGGAGCACAGGCTCTGAACGTGCAAGCTCAGCGGCCATGGCTCACGGGACCAGCCACTCCGTGGCATGTGGGATCTTCCCGGACCAGGGCACGAACCCTCAACCCCTGCATCGGCAGGCGGACTCTCAACCACTGCGCCACCAGGGAAGCCCAGTGTTCACTCTTGATGTTGTATATTCTATGGGTTTGGACAAAGGTATCCACCATTATAGTTTCACATAGAGTAGTTTCACTGACCTAAAAGGCCTCTGTGCTCCACTTATTCATCCCTCCCTCTGCCCAATCCCTGGCAAACACTGATCATTTTACTGTCTCCATAGTTTTGCCTTTTCCAGAATGTCATGGAGTTGGAATCATACAGCATGTAGCCTTTTCAGATGGGCTTGTCTCACTTAGTAATATGCACTTGTTTCCTCCATGTCTTTTCATGGCTTGATAGATCATTATTTTTAGTGTTGAATAATACTCCATTGTCCATATGTACCTCAGTTTATTTATCCATTTACCTACTGAAGCACATCTTGATTGATTCAAAGTTTTAACAAGTATGAATAAAACTGCTGTAAACATCCATGTGCTGGTTTTTGTATGGATATAAGTTTTCAGCTCCTTTGGGTAAATACCAGAGTGTGATCATGCTATCACATGATAAGAGTGTGTCTAGTTTCATAAGAAAACTGCCAAACTGTCTCCCAAAGTGTCTGTACTACTTTGCATTCCCACCAGAATGGGTGTTCCTATTGTTCTATATCCTTGTCAGCATTTGTTGTTGTCATGTTCTGGATTTTGGCCATTCATCAGAGGTATGTAGTGGTATTTCATTGTTGTGTTTCTTTGCTTTTCCCTGATGAAATAGGATGTGAAGCATCTTTTCATATGCTTACTTGCCATCTCTGTATCTTCTTTGGTGAGATGTCTGTTAAGGTCTTTGGCCCATTTTTCTCCTGTCTTATTTGTGACAGGATGGCTTGTGTGGGCTGTAGTTGGTATTTCCCTTTGGGGTCAGTTAGGTTCTGATAATACCTAAGCAAATTTAGTCTCTGGTAAAGTAGGTTCTCATGAGGGCAGGCCTTGTTAAGAACAGAGTGCTCTGGAGTGTTTCAAAATGGTTCCTTTTGCCCTTCTCCTGCCTGAGTCAGAGGAGATTGTTCTCTGATGTTTACTGTGGGAATCTGGTTGACCACCTGTAGGTAAATCTAACAATATTCTGGGTCCCCCTGGAGTTTTTAACTCTCAGGGTTGTCTGCACTGAGCCTGTGCAGTCTGTCAATTATAGTTCAGGCTTTTCTTCCTCTGGCACTGGTTTCTGGGGCAGTTTCAGCTTATGGGTCTCTGCTCAGGTAAGCCATGACTCCTTATCTACACTGGTCTCTCTTTCCACTCTTACAGGCCATGGTTTGCTCTGTGTCCTCTCTTCTCTTTCAGATCTAAGAATTGATGATTTTTTCAGTATGTTCAGCTTTTTACTTGTTGTTACGACAGAGTGGTGACTTCCAAGCTTGTTACATGCAGAACCAAAAAAACTGTATCTAATTTTTTAGGGTATGCTTCCAAAATTCCCTAATATTTTAGGGTATGCATCCAAAATTTTAATTCATCATTAAAAATGATGTTTGCTATAAACTTTTCATAGGTAACTTTTAAGGAAATTATTTCTAATTCTAGTTTTGCTAAGTGAAGTTTTTAAATCATGAATGCATGTCGACTTTCATTAAGTTTTTCGTACATATAAGAATGAAAATATGGATTTTCTATTAATAATGTCAAATAATATGTGTATTGTTAAGATAAATCCTACCTGGTCATGATTTTTTTCCTGTATACCACTATATTTGGTTTGTTAATATTTTGTTTGGAATTTTTCCATTTGGGTTCACAAATAACAGTAGCCTTTTCTTTTCTGATTCTGTTGTTGTCTGGTTTTGGTATCAAGGATATGCTGATCTCATGGAATGAGTTGGGAGTTTCTCCTTCCATATTTTCTGAAAAAGTGAGCTTAAGATTGGAACAACCAGTTCCTTGAAGGTTTGGCATGAATTACCACTAATCCTAGATGACTAGTGTTTTCTTTGTGTGAATTAAAATTAACATTCAATTCGGGACTTCCCTGGTGGTCCAGTGGTTCAACACAGCCAAAAGAACTAAATAAATAACATTCAATTTAATTGACTAATAAAGTGTTCTTTCCTAGTTAGTTTTCATAAGTTATATTTTACTAGGATATTTTAATTTCATCTAAAATTTAGTATTCTTTTTAACTTTTTAATTGCTGTGATATTTAAAGTTATATCTCCTAATATTTATTTGTATCTTCTCTTCTTGGTAAAATTTTTACATTTGTCCACTTTACTAGACTTTTCAGCTATTACTCTTTGTAGTAGTGGAATATAATGAATGGGGTGGTGGAGTGGGCTTAGCTGGGTACAGGCAATAAGGAGGTGCAGTATCTGTAGAGAAATAAAAACAATGATAAAGTTGACTACAAGTTGACATGCTTTTTATTATCGTCATACACTGGTAATTCTAAACAATATCCATGACAAAATAATCCCCTATGGAAAACTATTTTGTGGCCTAAGATCTAAATAATTGCTGTGGTTACAAATGAGTTTTAAAAATATGTAAATTTTCAATTACTATGTACTTATTTGCATTTTTTTTTACATCTTTATTGGAGTATATTGCTTTACAATGGTGTGTTAGTTTCTGCTTTATAACAAAGTGAATCAGTTATACATATACATATGTTCCATATCTCTTCCCTCTTGCATCTCCCTCCCTCGCACCCTCCCTATCCCACCCCTCTAGGTGGTCACAAAGCACCGAGCTGATCTCCCTGTGCTATGCGGCTGCTTCCCACTAGCTATCTATCTTACGTTTGGTAGTGTATATATGTCCATGCCATTCTCTCACTTTGTCAGAGTTTACCCTTCACCCTCCCCATATCCGCAAGTCCATTCTCTAGTAGGTCTGAGTCTTTATTCCTGTCTTACCCCTAGGTTCTTCATGACATTTTTTTTTCTTAAGTTCCATATATATGTGTTTGCATACAGTATTTGTCTTTCTCTTTCTGACTTACTTCACTCTGTATGACAGACTCTAGGTCCATCCACCTCACTACAAATAACTCAATTTCGTTTCTTTTTATGGCTGAGTAATATTCCATTGTATATATGTGCCACATCTTCTTTATCCATTCATGTGTTGATGGATACTTAGGTTGTTTCCATCTCCTGGCTATTGTAAATAGAGCTGCAATGAACATTTTGGTACATGACTCTGTTTGAATTATGGTTTTCTCAGGGTATATGCCTAGTAGTGGGATTGCTGGGTCATATGGTAGTTCTATTTGTAGTTTTTTAAGGAACTTCCATACTGTTCTCCATAGTGGCTGTACCAATTCACATTCCCACCAGCAGTGCAAGAGTGTTCCCTTTTCTCCACACCCTCTCCAGCATTTATTGTTTCTAGATTTTTTGATGATGGCCATTCTGACTGGTGTGAGATGATCTCATTGTAGTTTTGACTTGCATTTCTCTAATGATTAATGATGTTGAGCATTCTTTCATGTGTTTGTGGGCAGTCTGTATATCTTCTTTGGAGAAATGTCTATTTAGGTCTTCTGCCCATTTTTGGATTGGGTTGTTTGTGTTTTTGTTATTGAGCTGCATGAGCTGCTTGTAAATTTTGGAGATTAATGCTTTGTCCGTTGCTTCATTTGCAAATATTTTCTCCCATTCTGAGGGTTGTCTTTTGGTCTTGTTTATGGTTTCCTTTGCTGTGCAAAAGCTTTGAAGTTTCATTAAATCCCATTTGTTTATTTTTGTTTTTACTTCCATTTCTCTAGGAGGTGGGTCAAAAAGGATCTTGCAGTTATTTATGTCACAAAGTGTTCTGTCTATGTTTTTCTCTAGGAGTTTGATAGTTTCTGGCCTTACATTTAGGTCTTTAATCCATTTTGAGCTTATTTTTGTGTATGGTGTTAGGGAATGATCTAATCTCATACTTTTACACGTACCTGTCCAGTTTTCCCAGCACCGTTTATTGAAGAGGCTGTCCTTTCTCCCCTGTACATTCCTGCCTCCTTTATCAAAGATAAGGTGACCATATATGTGTGGGTTTATCTCTCAGCTTTCTATCCTGTTCCATTGATCTGTATTTCTGTTTTTGTGCCAGTACCATACTGTCTTGATTACTGTAGCTTTGTAGTATAGTCTGAAATCAGGGAGCCTGATTCCTCCAGCTCTGTTTTTCATTCTCAAGATTGCTTTGGCTATTCGGGGTCTTTTGTATTTCCATACAAATTGTGAAAATTTTTGTTCTAGTTCTGTGAAAAATGCCCGTGGTAGTTTGATAGGGATTGCACTGAATCTGTAGATTGCTTTGGGTAATATAGTTATTTTCACAATGTTGATTATTCCAATGCAAGAACATGGTATATCTCTCCATCTATTTGTATCATCTTTAATTTCTTTCATCAGTGTCTTATAATTTTCTGCATACAGGTCTTTTGTCTCCTTAGGTAGGTTTATTCTAGATATTTTATTCTTTTTGTTGCAATGGTAAATGGGAGTGTTTTCTTGATTTCACTTTCAGATTTTTCATCATTAGTGTATACGAATGCCAGAGATTTCTGTGCATTGATTTTGTATCCTGCTACTTTACCAAATTCATTGATTAGCTCTAGTAGTTTTCTGGTAGCATCTTTAGGATTCTCTATGTATAGTATCATGTCATCTGCAAACAGTGACAGCTTTACTTCTTCTTTTCTAATTTGGATTCCTTTTATTTCCTTTTCTTCTCTGATTGCTGTGGCTAAAACTTCCAAAACAATGTTGAATTAAGAGTGGTGAGAGTGGGCAACCTTGTCTTCTTCCTGATCTTAGTGGAAATGGTTTCAGTTTTTCACCATTGAGGCCGATGTTGGCTGTGGGCTTGTCATATATGGCCTTTATTATGTTGAGGGAAGTTCCCTCTATGTCTATTTTCTGGAGGGTTTTTATCATAAATGGGTGTTGAATTTTGTCGAAAGCTTTCTCTGCATCTATTGAGATGACCATATGGTTTTTCTCCTTCAATTTGTTAATATGGTGTATCACATTGATTGATATGTGTATATTTAAGAATCCTTGCATTCCTGGAATAAACCCCACTTGATCATGGTGTATGATCCTTTTAATGTGCTGTTGGATTCTGTTTGCTAGTATTTTGTTGAGGATATTTGAATATATGTTCATCAGTGATATTGGCCTGTAGTTTTCTTTCTTTGTGACATCCTTGTCTGGTTTTGTTATCAGGCTGATGGTGGCCTCGTAGAATGAGTTTGGGAGAGTTCCTCCCTCTGCTATATTTTGGAAGAGTTTGAGAAGGATAAGTGTTAGCTCTTCTCTAAATGTTTGATAGAATTCGCCTGTGAAGCCATCTGGTCCTGGGCTTTTGTTTGTTGGAAGATTTTTAATCAGTTTCAATTTCAGTGCTTGTGATTGGTCTGTTCATATTTTTTGTTTCTTCCTGATTCAGTCTTGATAGGTTGTGCATTTCTAAAAATTTGTCCATTTCTTCGAGGTTGTCCATTTTATTGGCATAGTGTTGCTTGTAGTAATCTCTCGTGTTCTTTTGTATTTCTGTAGTGTCATTTGATGCTTGTCCTTTTTCATTTCTAATTCTATTGATTTGAGTCTTCTCCCTTTTTTTCTTGATGAGTCTGGCTCATGGTTTATTAATTTTGTTTATCTTCTCAAAGAACCAGCTTTTAGTTTTATTGATCTTTGCTATCATTTCCTTCATTTCTTTTTCATTTATTTCTGATCTGATCTTTATGATTTCTTTCCTTCTGATAACTTTGGGGTTTTTTTTGTTCTTCTTTCTCTAATTGCTTTAGGTGCAAGGTTAGGTTGTTTATTCGAGTTGTTTCCTGTTTCTTAAGGTAGGATTGTATTGCTATAAACTTCCCTCTTAGAACTACTTTTGCTGCATCCCATAGGTTTTGGGTCGTTGTGTCTCCATTGTCATTTGTACCTAGGTATTTTTTGATTTCCTCTTTGATTTCTTCAGTGATCACTTGGTTATTAAGTAGTGTATTGTTTAGCCTCCATGTGTTTGTATTTTTTTACAAATCTTTTCCTGTAATTGATAACTAGTCTCATTGCGTTGTGGTTGGAAAAGATACTTGATATAATTTCAATTTTCTAAAATTTACCAAGGCTTTATTTGTGACCCAAGATATGCTCTATCCTGGAGAATGTTCCATGAGCACTTGAGAAAAATGTGTATTCTGTTCTTTTTGGATGGAATGTCCTATAAATATCAATTAAGTCCATCTTGTTTAATGTATCATTTAAAGCTTGTGTTTCCTTATTTATTTTCATTTTTGGATGATCTGTCCATTGGTGAAAGTGGGGTGTAAAAGTCCCCTACTATGAATGTGTTACTGTCGATTTCCCCTTTTATGGCTGTTAGTACTTGCCTTATGTATTGAGGTACTCCTATGTTTGGTGCATAAATATTTACAATTGTTATATCTTCTTCTTGGATCAATCCGTTGATCATTATGTAGTGTCCTTCTTTGTCTCTTCTAACAGTCTTTTTTTAAAGTCTATTTTGTCTGATATGAGAATTGCTACTCCAGCTTTCTTTTGGTTTCCATTTGCATGGGATATCTTTTTCCATTCCCTCACTTTCAGTCTGTATGTGTCTCTAGGTCTGAAGTGGGTCTCTTGTAGACAGCATATATATGGGTCTTGTTTTTGTATCCATTCAGCCAGTCTGTGTCTTTTGGTGGGAGCATTTAGTCCATTTACATTTAAGGTAGTTATTGATACGTATGTTCCTATTCCCATTTTCTTAATTGTTTTGGGTTTGTTATTGTAGATCTTTTCCTTCTCTTGTGTTTCTTGCCTAGAGAAGATCCTTTAGCATTTTTTGTAAAGCTGGTTTGGTGGTGCTGAACTCTCTCAGCTGTTGCTTGTCTGTAAAGCTTTTAATTTCTCCATCAAATCTGAATGAGATCCTTGCTGGGTAGAGTAATCTTGGTTATAGGTTTTTCTCCTTCATCAATTTAAATATGTCCTGCCAGTCCCTTCTGGCTTGCAGAGTTTCTGCTGAAAGATCAGCTGTTAACCTTATGGGGATTCCTTTGTATGTTATTTGTTGTTTTTCCCTTGCTGCTTTTAATATGTTTTCTTTTTATTTAATTTTTAACAGTTTGATTAATATGTGTCTTGGCGTGTTTCTCCTTGGATTTATCCTGTATGGGACTCTCTGTGCTTCCTGGACTTGATTAACTATTTCCTTTCCCATATTAGGGAAATTTTCAACTATAATCTCTTCACATATTTTCTCAGTCCCTTTCTTTTTATCTTCTTCTTCTGGAACCCCTATAATTCGAATGTTGCTGAGTTTAATGTTGTCCCAGAGGTCTCTGAGACTGTCCTCAGTTCTTTTCATTCTTTTTCCTTTATTCTGCTCTGCTGTAGTTATTTCCACTATTTTATCTTCCAGGTCACTTATCCATTCTTCTGTCTCAGTTATTCTGCTATTGATCCCTTCTAGAGTATTTTTTATTTCATTTATTGTGTTGTTCATCGTTGCTTGTTTCATCTTTAGTTCTTCTAGGTCCTTGTTAAATGTTTCTTGCATTTCCTCTATTCTATTTTCAAGATTTTGGATCATCTTTACTATCATTATTCTGAATTCTTTTTCAGGTAGACTGCCTATTTCCTCTTCATTTGTTAGGTCTGGTGCGTTTTTATCTTGCTCCTTCATCTGCTGTGTGTTTGTCTGTCTTCTTATTTTGCTTATCTTACTGTGTTTGGGGTCTCCTTTTTGCACGCTGCAGGTTCATAGTTCCCGTTGTTTTTGGTGTCTGTCCCCAGTGGCTAAAGTTGTTTCGGTGGCTTGTGTAGGCTTCCTGGTGGAGGGGACTAGTGCCTGTGTTCTGGTGGATGAGGCTGGATCTTGTCTTTCTGGTGTGCAGGTCCACATCTGATGGTGTGTTTTGGGGTGTCTGTGGCCTTATTATGATTTTAGACAGCGTCTCTGCTAATGGATGGGGCTGTGTTCCTGTCTTGCTTGTTGTTTGGCATAGGGTGTCCAGCACTGTAGCTTGCTGGTCGTTGAGTGAACCTGGGTGTTGGTGTTGAGGTGGAGATCTCTGGGAGATTTTCGCCGTTTGATATTACATGGAGCTGGGAGGTCTCTTGTGGACCAGTGTCCTGAAGTTGGCTCTCCCACCGCAGAGGCACAGAGTTGACTCCCATCTGCAGCACCAAGAGCCTTTCATCCACACGACTCAGAATAAAAGGGAGAAAAAGTAAGAAGGAAAGAAAGAGAGAGAGAGAGAGAGAGAGAAAGGAAGGAAGGAAGGAAGGAAGGAAGGAAGAAAGAGGATAAAAGAAAATAAAATAAAGTAAGGTAAAATAAAATAAAGTAAGGTAAAATAAAATAAAGTAAGGTAAAATGAAATAAAGTAAGGTAAAATGAAAAAATAATTATTAAGAAAAAAGTTTTTTAAGTAAAAAGAAAAAAAAAAAAGGAAGAAGGAAGGATAGAACCCTAGGACAAATGGTGAAAGCAAAGCTATACAGACAAAATCTCACACAGAAGCATACACATACACACTCACAAAAAGAGGAAAAGGGGAAAAAATAATAAATCTTGCTCTCAAAGTCCACCTCCTCATTTTGGGATGATTCGTTGTCTTTTCAGGTATTCCACAGTTGCAGGGTACATCAAGTTGATTGTGGAGATTTAATCCGCTGCTCCTGAGGCTGCTGGGAGAGATTTCCCTTTGTCTTCTTTGTTTGCACAGCTCCCGGGGTTCAGCTTTGGATTTGGCCCCGCCTCTGCGTGTAGTTCACTGGAGGGCGTCTGTTCTTCGCTCAGACAGGACGGGGTTAAAGGATCTGCTGATTTGGGGGCTCCGGGTCACTCAGGCCAGGGGGAGGGAGGGATACGGAATGCGGGCTCAGGCTGCAGTGGCAGAGGCCAGTGTGACGTTACAGCAGCCTGAGGCACAGCATGCGTTCTCCCGGGGAAGTTTTCCCTGGATCCCGGGACCCTGGCAGTGGAGGGCTGCACAGGCTCCACGGAAGGGAAGTGTGGAAAGTGACCTGTAGGCTTCTTGGTGGCAACAGCAGCAGCCTTAGCATCTCATGCCCGTCTCTGGGGTCCGCACTGTTAGCCGCAGCTCGCACCCGTCTCTGGAGCTCCTTTAAGCAGTGCTCTGAATCCCCTCTCCTCGCACACCAGGAAACAAAGAGGGAAGAAAAAGTCTCTTGCCTCTTCGGCATGTCCAGACTTTTTCCCGGACTCCCTCCCAGCTAGCCGTGGTGCACTAGCCCCTTCCGGCTGTGTTCACGCCACCAGTCCTCTCCCTGCACTCCGCCTCCTGAGCCTCAGCTCCCAGGCCCGTCCGCCCCGGCGGGTGAGCAGACAAGCCTCTCGGGCTGGTGAGTGCTGGTCGGCACCGATCCTCTGTGCGGAAATCTCTCCGCTTTGCCCTCCGCACCCCTGTGGCTGCAGTCTTCTCTGCGGCACCAAAGCTCCCCCCTCCGCCACCCGCAGTCTCTGCCCGCGAAGGGGCTTCTAGTGCGTGGAAACCTTTCCTCCTTCACGGCTCCCTCCCACTGGTGCAGGTCCCATCCCTATTCTTTGTCTCTGTTTCTTCTTTTTTCTTTTGCCCTACCCAGGTACGTGGGGAGTTTCTTGCCTTTTGGGAGGTCTGAGGTCTTCTGTCAGTGTTCAGTAGGTGTTCCGTAGGAGTTGTTCCACGTGTAGATGTATTTCTGATGTATCTGTGGGGAGGAAGGTGATCTCCGCATCTTACTCTTCCACCATCTTGCCCTAGATTCTCTTATTTGCATTATTAAACATAATATTCATCCTGGAAGTTAATGGGAGAATTCCCAGCTATAGAGTCTACCTTTGACCTATTCAGACTCAGTTATAAGCATTCATTTAGAGAGTAGATTTAAAATGACTTAAAATTGTTAGATATTGTTTCAGATAGTTTATGTTTTCAATTGCTATGGTGTTACATGCTCCTATGTTTATACAGTACATTAACTATAAATAATGATAACAAGACACAGAACTCAAGGTACTTCATTTCTCTCATTCTAGATTACACTTGGAGCTTTTATATTTTTTCCAATTTTATTGAGATATAATTTATATACATCACTGTATAAGGTTCAGGTGTGCAACATGAGGGTTTGACATATATGTTGTGGAACGATTACCACAGTTTAGTTAACATCCATCATCTCATATAGATATACTAGAAAGAAATGGAAAAAAAAAGAAAAATAATTTCTCCTTATGATGAGAACTCTTAAGATTTACTCTCTTAACAGCTTTCATATGTATCATATACCTGTGTTAACTATAGTCATCATGTTATACATTACATTTTTAGTACTTATTTACATAACTGGTAATTTGTACCTTTTTCAATTTAATTTTTATTTTATATTGGAGTATAGTTGATTTACAATGTTGTGTTAGTTTCAGGTGTACAGCAAAGTGATTCAGTTATCCATATACATGTATCCATTCTTTTTCAGATTCTTTTCCCATATAGGTTATTACAGAATATTGAGCAGAGTTCCCTGTGCTATACAGTAGGTCCTTGTTGATTATCTATTTTATATATAGTAGTGTGTATATGTTAATCCCAACCTCCTAATTTATCCCTGCCCCTACCTTTCCCCTTTGGTAACTGTTAAGTGTTTCCTAAGTCTGTGAGTCTGTTTATATTT
Organism: Hyperoodon ampullatus; assembly: GCF_949752795.1. Lineage (NCBI taxonomy): Eukaryota > Metazoa > Chordata > Mammalia > Artiodactyla > Ziphiidae > Hyperoodon > Hyperoodon ampullatus. The sequence goes on along the minus strand of NC_136916.1, from coordinate 111,108,427 downwards.
TGTAAATAAGTTCATTTGTATCATTTTTTTTTAGATTCCACATATAAGTGATATAATATGATATTTGTCTTTCTCTGTCTGACTTATTTCACTTAGTATGATAATCTCAACGTCCATCCATGTTGCTGCAAATGGCATTATTTCATTCTTTTTTATGGCTGAGTAATATTCCATGGTATATACGTACCACATCTTCTTATCCATTCCTCTGTTGATGGACATTTAGATTGCTTCCATGTCTTGACTATTGTAAATAGTGCTGCTATGAACATTGGGGTGCATGTATATTTTCAAATTAGAGTTTTCTCCAGATACATGCCCAGGAGTGGGATTGCTGGATTACATGGTAGTTCTATTTTTAGTTTTTTAAGCAACCTCCATACTGTTCTCTACAATGGTTGTGCCAGTTTACATTCCCACCAACAGTGTAGAAGGGTTCCCTTTTCTCCACACCCTCCCCAGCATTAATTGTTGGTAGACTTTTTGATGATGGTTATTCTGACCAGTGTGAGGTGATACCTCATTGTAGTTTTGACTTGCATTTCTCTGATAATTAGTGATGTTGAGCATCTTTTTATGTGCTTTTTGGCCAACTGTATGTCTTCTTTGGAGAAATGTCTATTTAGATCTTCTGCCCATTTTTTGATTGTGTTCTTTGTGGATTTTTTGACATAGAGCTGTATGAGCTGTTTGTATATTTTGGAGATTAATCCCTCGTCGGTTGCTTTGTTTGCAAATATTTTCTCCCATTCTGAGGGTTGTCCTTTCATCTTGTTTATGGTTTCCTTTGCTGTGCAAAAGCCTTTAAGTTTAATTAGGTCCCATTTGTTTATTTTTGTTTTTATTTTCATTACTCTAGTAGATGGATCCAAAAAGACCTTGCTGTGATTTATGTCGGAGAGTGTTCTGCCTATGTTTTCCTCTAAGAGTTTTATAGCGATAGTATCTGGTCTTACATTTAGGTCTTTAATCCATTTTGAGTTTATTTTTGTGTATGGTGTTAGGGAGTGTTGTAATTTCATTCTTTTACATGTAGCTGTCCGGTTTTCCCCAGACCACTTACTGAAGAGACTGTCTTTTCTCCATTGTATATTCTTGCCTCCTTTGCTGTAGATTAATTGATCATAAGTGTGTGGGTTTATTTCTGGGCTTTTGATCCTGTTCCATCGATCTATATTTCTGTTTTTGTGCCAGTACCATACTGTTTTGATTACTGTAGCTTTGTAATATAGTCTGACATCAGGGAGCCTGATTCCTCCAGCTGTTTTTCTTTCTCAATATTGTTTTGGCTATTCAGGAGTGTTTTCATACAAATTTAAAACTTCAAGTTCTGTGAAAAATGCCATTGGTAATTTGATAGGGATTGAATTGAATCTGTGGATTGCTTTGGGTAGTATAGTCATTTTGACAATATTGATATTTCCAATCCAAGAACATGCTATATCTTTCCATCTGTTTGGGTCATCTTTGATTTCTTTCATCAGTGTCTTATATACTTGTTTAAAATTTTGAACAATTAAATAGAGTGTAAAATACTTGGAGTAATATTACATTTGTTAAGTGAAAAGTTTTAGTTCAAGAATGAAATATTGTATGAAATTTGAGTAATATCTCTAAAAGAAAAATTTATTCTTTTTTATCAATTGCTATTAATAAAGTCCCTTGTTATTAACTGTAACATTATTTACTACTGCAACATTATATAGATACAAGTTTTTCTCTTCCTTTTTCAAAATAAAATACGTTAATGTAATTTTAAAGCATATCATTATTTTTCTCCTTTTGCTATTGATATTTATTTTTTTGTCTTAGTTTTATTAAATAAAAAACTCCACTAATGAAGAATATTGTGTTACCTTTGGTTCCTATTCTACTATTTTTTTAAACATCTTTATTAGAGTATAATTGCTTTACATTGTTGTGTTAGTTTCTGCTGTATAACAAAGTGAATCATCTATACGTATACATGTAACACCCTCAGAATGGGAGAAAATATTTGCAAATTAAGCAACTGACAAAGGATTTATCTCCAAAATATACAAGCAGATCATGCAGCTCAATATCAAAAAAAAAAAACAACCAAATCCAAAAATGGGCAGAAGACCTAAATATACATTTCTTCAAAAAAGATATACAGATTGCCAACAAACACATGAAAGGATGCTCAACATCACTAATCATTAGAGAAATGCAAATCAAAACTACAATGAGGTATCACCTCACACCAGTCAGAATGGCCATCATCAAAAAAATCTACAGACAATAAATGCTGGAGAGGGTGTGGAATAAAGGGAACCCTCTTGCACTGTTGGTGGGAATGTAAATTGATACAATTGATATAGCCACTGTGGAGAACAGTATGGAGGTTTCTTAAAAAACTAAAAATAGAACTACCATATGACCCAGCAATCCCACTACTGGGCATATACCCTGAGAAAACCATAATTCAAAAAGAGTCATGTACCACAATGTTCATTGCAGCACTATTTACAATAGCCAGGACATGGAAGCAACCTAAGTGTCCATCGACAGAGGAATGGATAAAGAAGATGTGGCACATATATACAATGGAATATTACTCAGCCATAAAATGAAACAAAATGGAGTTATTTGTAGTGAGGTGGATGGACCCAGAGTCTGTCATATAGAGTGAAGTAAGTCAGAAAGAGAAAAACACTGTATGCTAACACATATATATGGAATCTTTAAAAAAAAAAAGGTTCTGAAGAACCTAGGGGCAGGACAGGAATAAAGATGCAGACATAGAGAATGGACATGAGGACACTGGGAGGGGCAAGGGTAAGCTGGGACAAAGTGAAAGAGTGGCATTGACACATATACACTACCAGATGTAAAATAGATAGCTAGTAGGAAGCAGCCGCAAAGCACAGGGAGATCAGTTCAGTGCTTTGTGACCAACTAGAGGGGTGGGATAGGGAGGGTGGGAGAGGGAGGGGATATGGGGATATGTATACGTATAGTTGATATTTATTTAAAATTTTTTTCTTCTGGCATGATTGTATATATAAGTACAATAAAATAAAACATTCACTGTCTGTCTTTTCTGGCCATTATTATTCGTTATTTCATTTCATGATTATTACTGACAGTTATTTTATCATAGAGAGGAAAGGGATGTTAACAAGGAAAGATCTGCTCCAGGTGTCAAATATGCCAGGTTCGCCGCTGCTGTGTAGGGTCCTCTCTAACTGTATCTTAGTTTCTCCATTTGGGGGATTTTTGCTTTTATTTCCATCACCTCCTTTCTTTCTTTGGATTTATTTTGTAGCTCTTTTTCTAACTTCTTAAGTGGTATGCTGAAGAAAAACTTTAGGGCCTAGATTTTTAAACAAAATGTTAATGTTGCAATTTAACGTGTGTATTTTTCTTCAGTGAAAGTGAAGAACTTCAGTAGCCTATGATGACAGTTTGTTATCATTCATAATTATCTTCTTTTGCATTGTCTTATGTTCACTACTTACCAAATGCTTTCCACATACATAACAATATATTAGGTGATGTGTGTGCTACAAAGATCCAGGAGGACATAATTCCTATTCTTAAAGATACTGTATTTATTGTTAGAAATTAGTGTGTCAGGAGTCTTCCTGGCACGGATCCTCGTCTGTGCCCTGCTTATTACAAAGGGTGGTGGATGAAGACGGGTGCTCAGAAGTATGGATAATGGTGTGACTGGAACTGAGACTGGATGTGGGCTCATAGAAATTGTACTTGTTTTATGCACCATATTATAATCTTCCACCAAAAAGCCCTCAGTTACATTGCTGACATTGCCATGTCTCCATCTCCGCCTCCTCACGTTCTGTAAACCTGTGAGTCTAGTTCCTGTTGTCATTGACTTCCCATCCCTAGTCTCCTGGTCTTTAATGGAAGTTTGCATTGTTTGTACACCTGCAACAGAAGGGGTGATAATGGGGAGAAAATGATGTTTAGGAGAAAATAATTATAAGAAATGGGTGAAGGTGCATACCCCAAAGGGGTGAAGAAATCTCCCTTGACCCTCAGGCTAGTGATTTGGGGTTAACTCCACAGATGACAGGAGAAAACACAGAAGGAATCAGGAGGCAAGGAGTGTAGTCCACATCAGATTTGGGGGTGAGTTTGTTTTTACAAGAATACTTTGTAGGTGTTGTTGGGTATTTCCATTAGGAAGCACATAGTGTCTAACTGGTTAACTTTTTTGATATTCTAGCAATTGATGAACATCGCTCAGACTCATATTTCCTTAGGATGTATAAAATTGTAATATTTTATCATTCCTTCTGTATTCACTAAATGGAATAATTCTATAAAGATGAAATTACCCTCACCAACTATTTGGTTGCCCTGAATTACAGTTAGTATAGGAGAGGTGGGATAACGGCTTGATCTTTTCCTTTATTTACTGTTTTAAAAATTGTCAGTTCATTAATGCCCTCCAAAGGAGATAAATGTTTTTGGTTTTTGTGTTTTTTTTTTTTGAGAAGCTTTATAAAGTGATAGACTAAATAAAACATATGCCATGTGTTTCAATTTATGGCAGTCATCCTTATTGATGCTCAAATTTTCTAGTCTTTGGCCAGTGGTAGCCTTTTTTATATTAGTTTCTGAATCCACTAGAGATAATTCTCATGGGCTTTGTCAGTAACTTTCTCTTTGGTATTTAAGATGATCCAAGTTCATATTATGCATTTCTTTTCCTCCTTACCTAGACCTGGAATCAACTATTTCTCTAAGGAGTTTCAATTCCTTTTACTCAGAAATTGCAGTTAAAGACCAGGAACAAAGGGTGTTCATTGTTACTATATTAGTCACTGTTTCAAGACATTTTGGTGGACAGAGATACGAAATACTTTATTTCCTTTGTGCTTATATAACACATTATAAATTCTTATTGGTAACTACATTTCATATTAAGGACTATGGGGTTTTTACTTAACTTCATTGACCTTATAATTGCATTTTGTTCCCTCCATGCTTAAAAATCCTGGTTTTCGAGAACACCAGTAAAATTACCCATTTGCTTTATCCCACAATACACACATGGCAGTTCCAAAATAGTAATATTGACACTTACTAACTGAAAACAAATTAAGAATTTGTTTTCATAGTTACTGTTGCCTTTAAAGTATATCCCACTAGGAATGTTTGGTCAAATTTATAAGTTACTTGAAATAGTTCTTCCTTGTGTTGTTGTACTATCAATATAATACATGGATTTTACTTTTTTTTTTTTTTTTTTTTTTTTTGTGGTACGCGGGCCTCCCACTGCCGTGGCCTCTCCGGCTGCGGAGCACGGGCTCCAGACACACAGGCCCAGCAGCCACGGCTCACGGGCCCAGCCGCTCCGCAGCACGTGGGATCCTCCCGGACCAGAGCCCGAACCCGCGTCCCCTGCACCGGCAGGCGGACTCCCAACCACTGCGCCACCAGGGAAGCCCGGATTTTACTTTTAAATTTTAGGAAATGCTTTTTGAAATTGATTTTGCTTTAAAATTATTTAAAATATTTAGGTGCGGTCAAAGTGAAATTTAAAATTCACAAAATAGGGCATATTCCAAAATGTTTAGTTTTTATCCCTGTTCTCTCTATTCTCTCTCCTTCTAGGAAAACCTTTATGTATTTAACTTTATGCTTGTTTTTATAATACATATTTATTTTATAATATAAATTTCATATGTTATAATACTGTAATGTAAACTTTATAGTTTTACATGAATATATAGGTAGATGTAGTCCCTTCCTTAAATAAACAGTAGCAAACTACACATGCTGCTTCCCACCTTGATATTTTCCACCTACCTTGGAGATCACTCCATGGTGGTATACAGGGGTATACCTCATTACTTTTCATGTACATGGCTTATTCCCAATTTGATGGACATTTGCTTTGTTTCAAGTCTTTTACTATTACAAAGAGTGCTGTAATAAATCAACTTGTGTATATTTTATCAGTATATTTTGGAATAGTTTCCTAGAAGTGGGATTGCTAGGTCAAAAGGTAAACATACATATTTATATGAAATTTTGTTAGATATTGCCAATTCCTCTCCTTAGGGGTTATAGTATTTTGCATTCCCACCTGCAGTATATTAGAATGCCTGTTTTCCAATGGCCTCCCTTATGGCTTATACTATTAAACTTTCATATTGTATCTGATTGGTGAGAAACAATCTTCCGATACATTCTTTTAGTAGAAGAAAGATTGAATATTGTTCATAGCTGCAGACCATTTAGGGTTTTGAGTGCTTTTCTTTATAATATTAATTTAATAATATATTAAGGCTAGTACCCCTTTGTGTGTGATATAACTGCAATTTTCCCCTAGTTTGTTTTTTTATTTTGCTTATGGTATTATTTCCTTGTAAAAAATTCTTAAATTTTAATAAGATTAGTCATTTTCCCCATTATTCCTTCTGGATTTTGAATTATAGTTAGGAACGTTTTTCCCAACTACAAGTTATAAAGCAGTTAATCTGTGTTTTTTTCTAGTACTTGTTTTATTTTATTTTTTGATAGTGAACTCTGATCCTTTTGGAACTTATCCTAATGTATGATGTGAAGAATTGGCCCACTTTTATTGTTTTCCATGTGGCTATCCTCATTTAGCCACCCTTTTTATGAAGGAGTCCGTCTTCTCTCTGCTTATATGAGATATGGGACTTTCTTGTATACTGAATTTTCATATGCAGTTGAGTCTATTTCTTTTCTTGTCCTTCCACCCAACCCTGTTCCTACTCTCTTCTTCTTGGTATTAAAATAGAGACTGGTCCCTCATGTTAAGGATGCACATGTACTTGCATAATGTTGTCAGAACTATCAGAAACACAAACATAAATATGTATGCAAAGAATTTACAGTCTTTAAAAGACAAGTTTTCATGTCAATGTGCATCTCTTGCTCCATGTGTCTTTAACACAGAGAGCATGACCACAGATTCTATATCTAACTTGGCTGTTGAGTTGTTGGGTGTTCCTATATATATCACTTCCTCCAAGTTGAAGAAGTTTTATCACGAACTCAATAAAAACATAGTATCTAAAACATTTTTGGTGGAACTGCTTCTTATGGCAAACTGAATCATTGGTATACATTTAATAATGCACCTATTTTAATATCTGTTAATAGAGCTTTGAGACTAGCTTTTTGATCCATTTTGTCTTTCAACAAACAACATGCAAGATGCACTATACCTGCAACCAGCTTTTCCAAATCACATTTAATTGAAAGATCCCAATTAGCAAGTTGTTTATCAGTACAACAGACATGCGCATTCATATCATTGCTGTGTTCTTCTGCTTGCTTATGAATTACTGGAAAGCTACTGTTTTAGACAATGGCAGAAGGAAAGAAAGAAGAGGGGAAAAAATCTCTTGCAATTTTAGGGAAAATGAAGTAGAAAAGGATTCTCTGGAGATTTCATTATAAATGGTTAGCACAATTATGCTAAATGGAATCGATATATTTACATTGTTTTGTTCAAGGTTTATCAGGTTCCATTATGAAACAATGAAATGCAATTAATATATTGTCAGTTCATTTTTCTTGTTTTATTTGAAAATGCTTTGGCATATTTTAGCATATCATTTTTAGAGTAGCAAATAACTCTAATGTATAACATTAATAAACGGTGATAGACTTTACTATAAATATTGCATCTGTTGCCAAGAAAAGTTACATACAAAAACAGAGCATTGAAAACAGCAGTTCAGTAATTCTTTTGGTAGTAGAGACATGGGCCTTCTGTATCATTTTAAGTGTCTTTGCACTACTTGAACCTCTGCACTTGGAGAATATTGTTTTTTATACTTCAACAGTTTGCTGAGTTTAAGGGATTAACACCATATATGTGGTGTTGTGAGTGCCCAGAAAACCAACTGAGCAGTTTTCTTCCCCTTGTGTTTAGAGGGGAAGAGCTGAGGACTGAGGGAAAGCTGTGACAAACTTGTCACATGTACAATCATATCTAGATATTGTTACAAAGAATAACTTAAAAAATTAAGGCAGTCAATAAAATACTTAGAATTAACACAAAATAAAACTACCAATCAAAAAGTTTCCATGGACTAAATTATTTTGGATTTCAAAAATCTTTTTGTTATTTGAAAATAAATATTAAGTAATAAAGTATATAATAATTCAAAATATATTGTTTTCTGGTATCATTTGATACATCAAAGCAGATACCAATTTTACTTAACTGGGACTGCTTCACAATTATCAAACTACACTCTGAATTTTATGTAAAAATTTCATGTAAAAATTTCATGTGTGCATTCTATATCAATTCAAAGGAAGCTTGAGGCATTGAAAAGCACGCGAGATACCACAAAATCAGAAAACAAGATCAACCACCATTATTTTTCCTCACCTGCCTTCTTCCATATTAAACTTTATGGAAATGTGGCAAAGGATTAGAATTTCTTTTTTGCATAAGAGAAGATGAAATAGTTTAACTTAAAAATAAGAGAACTTGAATCTCTAAATGCTATTTCTACCTATTAAGCAGATATTTAGGTTGACTTCTAATACTGCATATTTAATTTGAGTATATCAGGAATTTTAAGATAGACAGAAAACAGCTGATATGAAAGTAGGTGGTTATAAAGATGTGAAATAAAGGAGATCTGAGTTTCATAGAGTAAAAAGTTGCCCATCTTATGTGTTATGAATAGTTTTGGAAGTCCTCATTCACTCCCTGCCTTCTAATCCAACATATTCCCTTCTTACTTGCCTGATCACTTTAGGGCTTAAAATTCCCATTAGAGAATTATTTCTTCAAATTACGACTTTTCTTTCCCTCTTTAAAATTCACGTACAATTAAGAAAAAACATGCTAACTTGATAGTAACTAAAAGTCAATTTATATTTCAATTATGAAAAAGTAATTAATCTTCAGCTCAGGCATGATAAACTTGACTGGTAAATTGATGGGCACATGAAAGCATTCTGAACATGGGTTTCTGCCTAAAGATGGGTACTTCAGTGGGGTGCAACAGCAGCGAGACATCATAATGTGGAAATTCATAAAGCAAGGGTAGGTTCCAAGAAATATGGTCCCACACTTATCAATTCCATCATGTTCACTCTCTTATTCTTTTTTGGTTTCATGTTTTCTGCCCTCAAATATATTTCAAACAAGGGAAACTTTTTTAAAAGACGAGAAAAAGTAAATAGTTTCACTTGAAATATGTTTCTTTATCTACCACCTAACATTTGTCCTTCCTTTCACTGGCAAACATTTACACTGAGTTGAGCAGTGTTCACTCTCTCCATTTTATTTTATTTTATTTTATTTTATTTATTTATTTTTTGCGTTACGTGGGCCTCTCTCTGTTGTGGCCTCTCCCATTGCGGAGCACAGGCTCCGGACACACAGCCATGGCTCACGGGTCCAGCCGCTTCACGGCATGTGGGATCTTCCCGGATCAGGGCATGAACCCGTGTCCCCTGCATCGGCAGGCAGACTCTCTACCACTGCGCCACAAGGGAAGCCCATCTCCATTTTATTGATATCCATTAGCTATAACACTTTGGATATTGTTTCAGATCCCATCAAACTACTGAAAACTTCCATGTTGAATAATTTTTATCACCAAAAATCTTTCCTCTGACTTTATTACTTTTTTCCCCATTAGCTTAATTAATAGACATTTATTCCTCATACTTCTGGAGGCTGGAAGTCTGAGATCAGGGTGCCAACACGGTTGGGTTCTAGTGAGATCTCTCTTTTGGGATGTAGACTGCTAATTTCTAGCTGTATCCTCACACCACAGAAAGAGAGAGAGAGCTGAGTTTCTGTTCTCTTCTTATTAGGGCCCTAATCCCATTTATGTGGGTTCTACCCTCATGACCTAATTACCTCCCAATGGCCCCACCTCCTAATACCATCCAATTGGGGGTTGGATTTCAACATATGAATTTTGGCGTAATCCAAAATTCCAAAATCCAAAATCCAAATGGCGTAAGAACTACTGATCCTTCAGTGTCCCATGTTATTCCCAATACTTTGATGAAACATTTACTCACTCTTCTAGCTTTCAACCATGTCTGAAATTCTATGACACATGGATTCCAACCACACAATTTTGGACTTAACTATATTCCATCCTCAATTGTTCATTATTATTTCATAACTTTGTAGTTTGTATGTTCTCAGGGCTTCATCTGTGGATTTTAATAACTCATTAGCTCAAGCTTACATATATCGTAGCAGGACTTCGGCACCACCTCCTGGGATCATTGTTATTTCTGGAGCCTCAAGGGGCATTGTAATGTGCTCTGGAATAAGACTGCCCACATTCTTCTGCACTAACCATTTGGAAGCAGTGCCTCCACATGGCCACCACTGCCATGAGAACGCCCCTCCGTGGGTGTTGTACTTGTTCCTGCTGTTCTGTCAGGCACAGGGATTTCTACCGATGGATTCTTTGACCTCTGAGTGAGTAAAAACTACAGAGCTATCTAGGAAATAACAGAGGTAAAAATGAGCTTTTTCTTCAACTTCATGCTGAATTTAATTACTTGCCCCCGTTTCCCCAACCAAGAAACCACATTACTTTGTGTTCTAAGTCTCATATGGTCTTGACTGGAAAATCATCTGAAGTTTTTCTCTCTCTCCCATCACTTCCTACAAGAGCTCAAAAATGGTTCCTTTCAGGAATTGATGCTGTATTTTTCTCTTCTTTACTCTCTGGTGTCTTCCCGGTAAGTTTTTGCACAAACCAACTTTCCTCTCTTATTAGCCCTGCTGTCTTAGACAAAACTACTAAAAGCCCTCATGAAATTAGTTGATAAAAATAAAGATGGGAGATAGGGAGGGAAGAAAGGAGTTGCAAACCATCCCACAAAATTTCCACTTGTGTTTATCTTAGAAACCTCACTACACATTTCTATCTTGCCTTCCAGTTTGGTTGACAAGCTACTTAGAGGTGGTATCTCTGTTTTCCCTATTCATCAAAGTGCCTAAGACAATGCTCTGCAAATGGTAGATGTAAAATAAATACTGGATTAATTGATTAGAACTAAAACTCTGAGGACAGTTTCAAGTATCAAGTGGAAAATTTTACAGAATGAGGGAGAGTCATCCAAACTCAGAGATTTTTATTAATCTATGAAAGTTTTCTGTGTATAATTTTGCTGAAAACTATCCTATACTCACTATTGTCAGAGATTGCAGTATGAAAATTTAGCAGATTTAGTGTTTGAGATTCCCCAAACTAAGTAGCCTCACGTTGGTCGAACAACCCTTAAAGTGACTGGTGTTTATTATATCTCTCTTATGGAGAAAAAATATGTATACATTTTACCACATTTTGGGTGTGCAAGGGAATGTGAGATCATCACACAGTAAAGCAAAATCTGTCTGAATGCATGAAAAAACAAGGAACCATGTGGTTAAAGATTACAAAAATGGTGGATGAATTACTATGACATTTGGGTGTTCCAAGAAGTGAGTGGGTCTGAGCCAGAGGCTGAGAAACCAGGAATGGAAACCAAGGATCTTCAATAGCATTGAGGATTTAGAAGGCTAAATTCTTGCCATGAATTAAGATTTATGAGGGTGATGTTCTATGTCATTTAAATAAACCCTATTACATGTATATGTGTGTGTGTGTGTGTAACATGTATATACTTCTCTCACTCATATTATGCAAAGTAATTTCATGTTTATTCTACAGTCTCATCTGCAGGTAGTATTGGGGGACTGAGGTTTTATGATATGGGTTTTAAGGTATAGTAGTATTCTTTAACTTCCATCTTTGCTTTGTTCTGAAATAAAAAATGTTATGACCAACTTTAAAAAATGACACTTTATATACTTCCTTATTTACATGATAAAGTAATCTGAATTCTTTTGGAGGGAGAACAACTATTCAAACAAAGAAAGTTTTAAGATGCCCACTTCTTTTTTTTTTTTTTTAATAAATTTATTTATTTATTTTTGGCTGCGTTGGGTCTTCGTTGTTGTGCATGGGCTTTCTCTAGTTGAGGTGAGCGGGGGCTACTCTTCACTGTGGTGTGCAGGCTTCTCATTGGGGTGGCTTCTTTTGTTGCAGAGCAAGGGCTCTAGGCATGCAGACTTCAGTAGTTGTGGCATGCGGGCTCGGTAGTTGTGGCTTGCGGGCTCTAGAGCACAGGCTCAGTAGTTGTGGTGCACAGGCTTAGTTGCTCCGTGGCATGTGGGATCTTCCCGGCCCAGGGCTTGAACCCGTGTCCCCTGCATTGGCAGGCGGATTCTTAACCACTGCTCCACCAGGGAAGTCCTACCATTCTTCTTAAGTAAAGAACAATCACCACTTTCAGTGTGATATTTGACCCATTATTTGTTATCATTCCAGGCCATAAAAAAAAACAGATTTTAAAGCTTTACTGCCCATCTGTTTTAGTCGGCATAATTAATAAATATCTGCCAGAGGCTGTACTAATTCTGTGTTTTTAGCTTTTATGACAGGTCAGTCTTTTTTAAAGCAAGTATACTGCACCCTCTATTCAGTCATCACTCAAGGTGAGGGTTCAAGAGGGAAAGGATGATTATAGGAGAGGATAATTATAATCATAATTCCAGCTATTACAAAAACTATTTCTTAATTAGATTTGTTAGCATATTCTATCTAGTATGTACATTTCCATTTGGGTCCTTGGTAGATCAGTTTTTGAAATTAGTACTTCTGTTATCTTCTTATATATTTTATAGAAGAGCAGGAATCTGAGAGTAAAAGGCAAGGGATTCCTCGTTTGATGTAATTAACACAGACTGCTTCATTCACTATTTCTTAGGCTGACCAGCCATACTGATAGGAGTCCTTAAGTGTCAGGGCTCCTCTAAATGTGCTGTATGAGGATGAAGGATAATGCAAGCAGAGAGTGTGGGAGGGTGTGCTTCATCAGTACACCAGAGAGGAGTATTCAATGGATTGGTAAAGGAAATCTTCAATTACCTGGTCCAGAAACAGAGCCCAGCAAGATAAGCCAGGAAGACGGGAGCAGTAGCAGTAATCCAAGACAGGGAAGTTGGAAGAGTGATGTGGGTAAAGTCTGGAGAGAGCACTTTCTGAGAATAGTTATTTACTTATTATCAGAGGGAAGGACGTAGTTCTGTGTAGCTCACTTTTGCATTCTCCAAAGCATTTGACATGGCATTCTTTTTTTTTTTTTACATTGAGGCAATGAATAAATATATTTTGAATGAATGCTTACATCATAAAATGCCACATATTATTTTTCTACCAAAGAATAACTTTTAAAAATTTTCCAACTTACCACTGGCCATCATGGGTAATGAAGCAATATTTAACATACAACTATGTTTTTAAGGCAAAACCCCAACCATTGTATTTCTGTTTTATAGAGAAATTTTGAAATGCTGAGTAATGACATTTTGAGTACAAGAGAGACCTGACCTTGTTGAATAGGTTTTTGAAAGGTCATTTTCATCTGCTTTATTTTTCAGAACATCTTTAGTATCAGAAATTTAATTGTTTGCATCTTCTCACCAAGAAGGTAAATTCTCAGAAAAAAAATTTCTTTTTAAACAGTTTCTGGTTGCTCATCTTTATCTTCCTCCTCAAGTTATTAGGTCACTTTAAGTGAATCATGATTTTACTCTTCCTGACTATGTCTGTATTTTCCCTCTTGGTAATGAGGGTAGGAGCAAACTACCAGATGCTGGTAGACATGGTAGCTTCGTTTTGTTGAGATCATGTTCCTGGAAGCTGGCAAGCTCCTACTCTTTTCCCATGACACTGAAAAGAATATCTTTTGCTCTCAAGTCTCTGTGTGTGCAAGTAACAGTCCTCAGTTTCCTTATATAATTTAGGTCATAATTATTACATGCAAGATTCTCTGTTTGTCCTAGTTCAACAGACAATGTAATGGCAAAAATCATGGAAAATTAGATATACATATATAACTTATTAATAATTGTCTAAGCAACCTTGTCCTGTAGAAATATAGCGCAGGCCGCCTATGTCATTTTAATTGTTCTAGCATCTATTACATTTAAAAAAATAAAAAGAAACAAGTAAAATTATTTTTCATAATATGTTTAACCACATGTAACCATGTATATCCAAATTAACATTTCAACATGTAATCGATATTAAAATTACTAATGACCTAGTTTACATTATTTTTCTCATACTAAGTTTTCAAAATTCAGTGTTTATTTTCTACTTATAGCATCTCTCAATTAGGACACTACATTTTCATTGGATATACTTGATCTATATATTTCATAAAATGTACAGTTGAAAACAAAAGATTTATATATTCAAACTGTTCAAAATACTTAAAAGTTTTACAATGCTGAATCAAATATCAGATTTTAGATTTAAGTTTTTATAGACTTTTTTAATATGACAAATTTTATTTTTTTGATTTAAAAATTTTTTATTTTATATTGGAGTATAGTTGATTAACAATGTTGTATAGATTTATTTTTTAGAGCAGTTTTAGGTGCAGAGCAAAACTGAGAGGAAGGTACAGAGATTTCCCATATATCCCCTGCCCCCAGACATCCACTATTATCAGTGTCCCCCACCAGAGTCAAACATTTGCTACAGTTGATGAAACAACCTTGACACATCAATATCACCCAAAGATCATAGTTTCCATTAGGGTTCAATCTTGATACTGTATGGTCTGGACAAACATATAATGACATGTATCCACCATTATAGTTTCATACAGAGTAGTTTCATTGACCTAAAAATCCCCTGTGCTCCACCTATTCATCTCTCCTTCCCTGTCCCAAATCCCTGACAACCACTGATCTTTAACTGTCTCCATAGTATTGTCTTCCAGAATGTCAGAGAGTTGGAATCATACAGCATGTAGCCTTTTCAGATGGGCTTAGTAATATGCATTTTAGTTTCCTCTATGTCTTTTCATGGCTTGATAGCTCATTTCTTTTTAGTGCTGAATAATATTCCATTGTTTGGATGTACCACTATGTTTATCCATTCACCTACTGATGCAAAACTTGGTTGCTTCCAAGTTTGAACAGTTATGAATAAATCTGCTAAAAGCATCCATGTGCAGGTTTTTCTGTGGAAATAAATGAGTTTTCAACTCCTTTGGGTAAATACCAAGGAGTGCGACTGCTGGTTTATATGGTGAGTAAACTGTAAACTGTCTTCCAAAATGTCTGTGTCATTTTGCATCCCCACTAGCAATGAGTGAGAGTTCCTGTTGCTCCACAACCTCATAAGCATTTGGTATCGTCAGTGTTCTAGATTTTGGCTATTCTAGTAGGTATGTAGTGGTATCTCATTGTTTTAATTTGCATTTCTCTGATGGCATGATTTGAAGCATCTTTTCATATGTTTATTTGCCCTCTGTATATCTTCTTTGGTGAGGTATCTGTTCAAGTCTTTTGCTTATTTTTAATCAAACTTTTTGTTTTCTTATTGTTGAATTTCAGATGTTCTTTGTTTATTTTGGGTAACAGTCATTTATCAGATATATCTTTTGCAAACATTTTCTCCCAGTCTGTGGTTTGTCTTGTCATTCTCTTGACTGTGTCTTTCACAGAAGTTTTAAATTTTAACGAAGTCCAATTTATCAATTCTTTCTTGTATGGATCATGACTCTGGTGTTATATCTAAAAAGTCATCTCCAAACCCAAGGTCACCTTGATTTTCTCATATGTTACCTTCTGGGAGTTGTTCAGTTTTGCATTTTACAGTTAGATCTGTGATCCATTTTAAGTTAATTTTTGTGAAGGGTGTAAGGTCTGTATTAGATCCATTTTTCTTTTCTTGTATGCCATTGTCTAGTTTTAGATTTAAGTTAAATTAATTAAAATTAAGTAAGATTAGAAATTTAGTATCTTAGTTGCATTAGCAGTATTTCAAGTGCAGTAGTCACATGTGTCTAGTGGCTATCCTATTGGTTAGTGTGGGTCTGGAGGGTCGGCAATTGAAGTCTCCCAAGCTTCTCACCTCTCAGCAATCAGATCACTCACAGTATCATTTATTCAGGTGTCCAGCTGTCCTGTTAGAGTTTGTAAATACCTTGGCATAAAGATCTGGGTGATTCAGCTTTTCCATGGATGAAGTTGATTTCAGTTTGTGGGTGGATTTGGCTTCTTTGATGTAGTATTTCAACCACTTCTGTGTCAGCCTTAGCAATCCAGGTAGATTTCTTTCTTATTATATCTTTCATAGTTTACTCACCAACATATGAGTGTTTCACAGCCTCCATCAAAGCCATTCTCAATCCACATTGCCACCTGCAGTGGTGCCACAAGAATCCAGTTTCTTCTGGTATTTTACAATTTTAGACAAAAAACTATCCATCTAATGAGCAAAAACTACCTTAATATTTACCACAACATAGCATAAGGACAGACACTGTGTAATCAAAGATGGACCTCCATATATGCAAATTGGGGTTGGGATCTTTGTTTCCCAGATATTTATCTAATTCTACAACATATTAATATTACCAAGTTTTGATTGGACAACCAATGAACAGTATTACCAAGAATCCAAAATTTGATTGTATAACTTATTTTTTACTCCTTCTGCACTAAAGTCATGAAATATAGTTTGAAATTGAGGTAGCAATTCTTTTTCAACATGTGGTCAAAAACATCTACTTCAAAACTAACTGGGAAGCTTTAAAAATAGGTGAAATTTTATCTTTTCAATAAAATTTAATTCTGATATACACTGAAGTTTGAGAACTACTGGTGTAAAGGTTATTTTAATAACCTAAAAGAATTTAGAATTTTAACACAATCCAAAAAACACTTTGGTTTGAAGTGTTGTGTTTGATTTGCACTTCATGGTTTGTCCCCTCGTTTTATGGTTGGGTAGTCTTTTCTTTTGAGGTTTCAATCACACAGGTGTGTAGAAATGGAGCAAAAGCAAAAACTAAGGAAATATAAAAACCTTGTTAATTGGCATTTTAATTAGCTACATTATATGTTCTTTAGAAATAAAACAGTTTAAAAAGAAAATACTGGACCCATTACAGGTTATATATAGAGAAATTTCAGCTAAATCCTGGCACACTACTATATCTATATTTAGACAGCACAAAGACTTCTGCTTTGTATTTAAAATTTCCTACCTGCCCATATGTTTTAACAAAACAAAAAAAATCTGAGACACTTTAAAAGGTAACATTTTAAAAAATGTTATTTTAGGAAGAGATTCATTTAGTTTATTTTATTTGGTAAATAATGTTAAAATGAGTCATATTTCATTTGCAACTTTAGTTATTTTAATAATTTGAATGTAATTCTATTTAGCAGTATTTACATGGCTGCTCATAATGTATATGTCCTTGTTTAAATCTCATTATGTTTTTAATTGCTTTGTATTTCCACAATTTTTTTTCCCATGTGTTAAATCTGGAGGTTTTTGCTCAGCGGAAAGACAAAGAGAATGAAGTATATTAATTACAGTAAGAATAATTAATATGCATATCTGCACTGTATGCGATTATCTGTGGACATTCAACACTGCCTTGAAAATTCTGCTGTATACATTTTTAATAGTTTCTCTTTCCCACTTTCTGGGAAAATTATTTTATACCTTATTTTTTTTCTCACCTTCCACCTCACTCATACATTTACACCTCTCCATCCTCCACTCACATGTAATTCATGCAGGAAAAGAGAAAATTGTATATTAGAACTAATTTCCTCATCTTCTGACTAGCACATAGACATGTGCCTACTTCCATTGTCACTCAAACTATTTATTTTCTTATATTTGAATTTAGGCAGTTTCTCTTCTTTTAAAGGACCATCTCTCCACTTGTAAGCTGGATCCTGTACTCTCTCATCTCCTCAAGGATGTGACCCTCTGGGTAGCCCCTCTCTCCTGTATCTCTCCCCTGGTTCTTATTCTTAAGTTCTCCTGCCTAGAGCACTATTTTTCTGCTTTTTGGGGGCAATGCCTGTCCTATTTACTCCTTAGATTTCACTTTATATATTACCTCAAAGAGAACTTCTATCACTCTATTTAATGAAAATGAATATTAAATATCTCCCCCACCTTTATTCTCCATCACAGCATCCTAGTTTCTTCTTTATCTGCATGCATCTTTGTTTACTTGGTATCTACCTGTCTTGTTTTCCAGACTAGAAACCCCACAAAGGCAGAGACCATTTCAGTCTTTTTTACTTCTCTGCCCTTAGCTACTGACACAATGCTTGGCCCACAGTAACTTCTCACTAAGCATTTATTAAACACAGAAATAACTTCTCCCATGTTGGTGCATATTAATATAGCATAGTATAAGAATTCTCCTATATTTGAGTATACATTTCCAATTTTTTTCTATTGCAAACAATACTTCATAGGACAATTTATATATCCATCTTCATGTATTCATGCTATGATTTCCACAAGAAAGATTTGTTGAAGTGGAAATGCTGGGCCCTGTCATCAGTATAGCCATTTAAGATTCTGATACTTGAGAATCAAAATCTTAACACTTATTAGGTTGACTCTATATATCAGAAGAAAATCTCCATTTTGTTCAGGCCAAATCCTTTTCTCAGGGCTGCTCCTTCCTTAACACAGGCAATGAAATGAGGTATTTATTTTTAGCACCAGGGGATGCACTTCAAACTGTGGACAGTGATTTGTCTTTGTTGCTCCCGGCACAGTCTTTTTGTATGAACTATTAATCAATTGACTTCTCCAGAAGATTTTGCCTCTTCCTACCTTCTCTCCAAATGCTGGCTTTATTTTTACCTCCTGGAATGGCAGTGGGCTGCTGCTGCTTTAGATGTCACTCTTTCTTCAACTGACTGCTCCCTGTCTGCATCTTCTGTGCTGTGATCAATATCCTTTCTGCCTGTTTTGGCACTGGCAGTATTTGTTTAAACCTGTTCTGGTGGAAAATTTTACCTGCTGCTTGGAGCTTGGGGTGAATACAGTCTGCCTTATTTTTTCAACCCTTTGAGAAGGACCAGGACACCACCGTTACTTTAAATAATTTGAAAATATTTAAATCCATGCCAGAACTAGCAATGTGATGCTCTTCCATGTCTTCTTTCTATTCAACATTGTTCCCCGTTTCCCCGGAATCCCTCCGGAATCTCCATAGAAATACCTAATCTTCCTTGAACTATAAGTCAAAATACTCTCTGATTCCCCCAAGTAGCCTGAAGCAGTCTTTCTCATAGACACTCTGTAATTATTATCAAGAACAATTATGTTTTATTACATTTGTCTGTTCCCAGGTCTCTTTACCTGGTAGATTCTAAGCCCTTTGAGGACAGGGACCATGTGGTTAAAGGCATCTAGCTATGCAATCAGAGAGATCTGTATTTAAATCCATTCTCACTCCTTTCTAGCTGTGTAAACTCAGGCAAGCCACTTAGCTTCAGCTGCTTCATTTATAAAAATAAAAACAGAATAACTAAAAAACCAGTCTCACAATGTTGTGAAGAATCAATGAGGTAATGTTCATAGACACCTAGAATGGAGACTGGTGTGTTTTACATCCTCAAGAAATGCTGGCTATTGTGGCAGCCATCAAAATGCACCTCTTAGATTGCAGGATATGGAGCATCATTGACCCATAGCCTCAAATTCTGTCCTCTGAAACCCATCCCTGTGTTTGCCCAGGGGCTGAATTTCCCATAGGCTGTTCCCAGCTGATGACGAATGTGGCAGGGACGTCACTAAGGCAGGTCCATTCTTGGGAGACATGAGAACTCTCTGACTTTGTCTCCGGGATTCCCATCACCTTGCTGAAGTTCCTTAGAATTGTACTGCTGTCTAAAGCATTCCCGCCCACAACCCCTCCTTCCCGTTCTCCTTAAGAAGGGTCAGATCTGTATCACATTCTGAATGGCTTTCCTAGATTCCTCTGGCTCACTTCCCATGTTCCCTCTCAGGTGTGTTTCTTCTGTGTCTAATCCTGTCTTATCATTGGGTTTTTGGAGGACCTGGACTAGCACAATTTGTTCTGAGAGTGGTTTGAGGAAACCACTGCGGCTGTGGTAGGATGAAGATTTTATTTTATTTTTTTTTTTTGTGGTACGCGGGCCTCTCACTGTTGTGGCCTCTCCCGTTGCGGAGCACAGGCTCCGGATGCGCAAGGCTCAGCGGCCATGGCTCACGGACCCAGCCACTCCGCGGCATGTGGGATCTTCCCAGACCGGGACACGAACCCGTGTCCCCTGCATCGGCAGGCGGACTCTCAACCACTGCGCCACCAGGGAAGCCCAGGATGAAGATTTGACACTGGCTCACCTGTGACCTGGTGGGTGAAGAGGATGCTATTCTGGTTGGCAGATGATGCGTGAATAGTCCCTGGCACAGGATGGTGGCTCAGTTGCTGAAGGTTTCACCTTTGGTGATCTGGGAAAATGTCCTTGGAGAGGAATGCTCTGGCAGGTGCAATAATGTAGACATTTGAAAGATTTGGTGGAAACAGTGCCAATAAGACAGAGTTGGATGGTTGTTGCTAAATTGTGTGGATGCCGTGCAAAGAGATAATGACAGACTAAGGTCAATTAACAAGCAGTTAATGGCTAAGTGTGACAACCAGAGGGCCTCTGTGATACCTTACAAAGAAAGCCCCTATCTTCTGTAGTGGAAAAGCAGCTATATCTGAGCAGGAGCTTAAAGATATCATCGTTAGGGTTGCTGAGCTCCAGAGAAGTCTGAATGGTCAGCCAGGGCAGGTCCGTTATGCAAAGGCCAGAGCGCTGGGGGTGGGGGGTGGGGAACCTAGCACCTTAAAACATGGGCTGGTGCATCTGGGTGATTACCCTTGATGATGTTGATTCTATAGATTCTCTGGGTTTGCAGAAAAGGTCTCCCTTCCCTAGTAACACCCAGCACTTTCCTATACTGAATGATGCTGGAGAAGCCTTTCCTCTACAAGTTAACAGGTTATCTCCCTTAGGAGCTGCCCTCACCTTCTGTCTTGGCTGCCAAGGTGCTAACTAGGGTTAAATCCCTTTATAACCCAGCTGGGGATGTGCTGGGCCTGAAGAATTGCAAGAACTCATTAGGATGTATCAGCAGGAGCCAGGATAATGCATTAGAGATCAAGAGGGCCAGAATGTAAGACTGGATAAGAAAGAATTCATTGATTTGGGAACACTTTCTTGGGACATAGGATTAAAATCTTAAAAGGAAGCCCAGGGAAATAAAGCAAAGTTGTTGCTAAATTGACCTCTAGAAGCCTGGAGAAAGTTATATCCAACATTCAGCAAAATGGAAATCCTGAGTTGCCTTGAAAGATGTTGAAAGAAGGAATAAAGAGTCTGAGGGAATCTGGCATTCATCTGTGATGAATGTCTTATGTAAGGATGGAGGACCCACCGGAGGATTATGTTCCAGAAGAGGGCTCAGAGGACATATTATTCACCCAGGCCATCAGGAATACACCAGTGAGGGGTCACCAAGATCACTAAGAAGTTCAGTGGTGGTTCTTCTCCTCAGTCCAGCCCAATAGACCATAGACGTGACAGTCACAGAGCTGGGCTTATTGACATCTTTGGGATGATGGGGACCTAAAGAAATAGGTGGTGGTGCTTAAACATTACAAGTATAATGACACCCTATTTAGAAAGTGGACCTTCAGGGAGTCCTGGATAAGATCCAGTTCACAATGTGGCCACTGGGTCAGTGGACCCAGTCCGTGGTCATTTCCCAGTTACCAAGTGTGTCTAACTGGAATTAATATATTTGGAAGTTGGAACACCCACACTAAAGATGCAGTTGAAGTAGTCCTTATCACATTTCTGTTTATTTTACCATATTTTCTGTATCATATTTGTTTATTTTCTGTTTACCTTGAGATTATAGAAACCCCATCCTGGAGAGTCATGGTAGGCTACTGCAGACTTAACCAAGTAGCAGTCTTGGTTATGGTTCCTCTGGCTGATGTGTTATCACTATTAGAGCAGATAATTAAGGTCTTGGGTACATGATATGCAGCCAGTGATTCTTCTCTATTCCAGTTAGAAAAACAGATCAGAAACCATTTGCATATCCAAGTTGCCACTAGGATGTGTTAGCTCTCCTGCTTCTGTCATAATGTAGTCCAAGGAGATATGAACTGCAAGAACATCACACAGAATGTCACAGAGGTCCATTACAACAGTGACATTATGCTGGTTGGACAGGATGAGCAAGAGGTGGCTAGAATGCTGGAGAACTTGGTAAGACAACTATATTCTGAGGGTGGGAGATAAACTAGGAAGTTCAGGGATCTGCCACTTCTATGAAATGTGTGGGTACAGGGATCAGAAGTGTACTGAGGTATCTTCTCTAAACTAAAAGATAAATTGCTGCGTCTTGCATCCCCTACAACAACAAAGGAAACATGGTACCTGGCAGATCTTTTTTGGCTTCTGGATGCAGAACATTCCACCCCTAGGAGTACTGCCTTAGTGCAACAGTGGGTGACAAAGAAGGCTGCCAGCTTTAAGTGGAGCTGGGATCAGAATGGAGCTCTGCAGAAGTTCCAGGCTGCAGTGCTTCAGCCTGACCACTTGGGCCATCGGATCCAGCAGACTCTAAGGTGTTGGAGGTGTCAGTAGTGAGAAGAGAAGCAGTGTAGAGATTATGGCAAGACTCAGTGGGAGATTTCGATGTGGGCTCCTGGAAGCCGGAATGAGGCCCTGCCATCTATAGTAGAGATTACACACTTTGAGAAATAGCTCTTGACATGTTACTGGGCCCTGGTAGAAACAGAATATTTGACTTTGGAGCAAACGCCAGTGAACATGCATCTGGTTATGCTCATAACAAGCTAGATTCCATCAGGCCTGCCAAGTCCAAGTCAGATGTACTCAGCAACAGCCCATTCTAAGATGGAAATGGGACATTGGGATCGAGCCCAAGTAGTACCAGTTGTACAAGTGAGCTGCATGAGTAAGCTGCCATACCCCATGACACCCACCATGATTATACCAGTCCTCCCTTCCTAGTTCACATCTGTGTGGGGTCTCATGGGAGCAGCTAAAGAAGTAGGAAAAAGTCTAAATTTGGCACATTGTAGCGGGTTAATAGACAGTAAACGAATGTAAGGATTTGTTTAAGCTTCTGCCTTTATGTAGGTGCATAATGATTTTTCCTGTTCTATGGATGAAGAAACTGAGGCCAAGTGAATTAAATAAAATTCATTACCTGTAGGTAATGAATAGGGCCCTGGAAAACAGATGTCGTGCCTCATATGCTATAATGAGCTTTCTGCCACACCCTCCATTTTTTCATGTTTACCACAGGATATTATCTTCATTTTGAAAGGGAAATCAGGTTCATCACTAGAAATTAAATTATAACACTGTTAATGTTCCTCATTTAAAACATTTAAAATGCCATGCCCCATTTGCTAACCTAAAAACTGGTATCCACATATGTTGAGTCACTTCTTTCAATTACTTGCAAAACTGGATGGAGATTGGGAGGGCCTGTGAATTTATGCATCCTAATGAAACCTCAAAATAAAATGTTTCCATGTGTAACTTCCACTCTTGTTAGATAACTTTACTTGATTGAAAATTAATTGAGAAAGATGAAATCATAAATTACCTTAAATTTACTGAAAGCCTGGGAACCACCTGTATTAGGTGTGAAGCTGATGAAGTTTCATCTTGAGTGGAAGTAAGTTGAGGAAACATGGCTAACATTTCAGATATATCTCCAGAAAGAAGGCTGACAATATTAGCTCCACTGGCTCCAATATTGGCAAACTGGCAACACTGCAAATAGTAGATAGAAATCTACTACCATTATGATTGCTAAAGTTCCATTTACCACTCACAATTTCCACTGGTTCCACTCATATTTCCTGTTGTGCATATTCACTCTGGCTTTTTCTACTACTATTGACTCATTCATTCATTTATTCCTTCATTCCACAAACTTTTAGCTTGCTATAGGCACTGTGCTCTTATAGAAGAGTTCCTATGTGCATTAGTGATTGATAGAGAACATATTGTTAAATGATGACATGGTAACATTTTACAGATAAAGAAAATGAAACAGAGAGGTTTAGTAACTTCGTCAGTGTCACACAGCTAGCGGATGAAGGGTTTGAGATGCAGAACAGGAAGTATGGTTCCAGAGCCCATGTATTAAACTACTATATTGTTTCTCACAAAGTTCATAGTGTTGTAACACTCTCCACTTCACTGGTTTCAGATATTACTGGTATATTTCTGAGGGAAACATATACAGAATTCCACCAGGAAAGTAAAACATAAGGGCAAAAAAAGGAAGGTCTTTTGGGGCCTGTTACACATTTTTGTGGGCCCATGGCAACTTACCTTGGGCCTCAGAACACTGTTTTTATTTTTTTTTAATTTCTTTTCTCATAAAGCATTTGGAAAGAATGTGATATATGTGGCTGAGTCAACTGCTGTTGTCAATTCAGTCAACTGCTGGGTTGGCTGTTCTAATGCGGTGAAAATTATTGAAGATACCTCTATATGTGACTTAGTAGTAATAATAATACAATTTTAATGAAAACATGAATGGACAAGGTTATTTTGATATGCAGCAAGGTTATTCTGGGAAAAGGTGTAAATATAATGTAATTGGAGTTGTAAGACTTTCTTGTTACCCATAAAATTTGGGTAATGATAAGCTCATTCAGAATTCTTCATGAACAGAGATATATCTAAGCTATATGCTCAGCAATAAAGCAGGCAGATTTCTTAATACTAAAAGGACATGATGACTGTTGGAGATCTATCTGATAACACTTTAATATGATTTTGGAAGGGCATACTCTGTCCCCTTAAGGTCACTGTAGTTTTTGTTTTTGTTTTTTTCCCATTTTTAATGGAAGAGCTTTAGTGAAATGTAATTCACATACCATGCAATTCACTCATTGAAGGTGTGTCATTTAACGGTATAATCAGAGTTGTAAAACCATCACCACAATCAATTTCAAAAGTTTAATCACCCCCAAAAGAAACCCTGTGCCTCTTAGTCATTACTGCCCCCAATCCTCCCATCTGCCTCAGCCCCTGGCAACCACTAATCTTTTGCCACTCTATGGATTTACCTATTCTGGACATTTCATATAAATGGAATCATACAATATGTAGCCTCTGTGCCTGGCTTCTTTCACTCAGCATAATGTTTTCAAGGTTCATCCACGTTGTAGCATGTATCAGTTCTTCCTTGCTTTTTATGGCTGATCAATTACATTGTATGGATATGTCACATCTTGTTTACTTATTCATTGATTGATGGACATTTGGGTTGCTTCCAAGGTCACTGTAGTTTTATCACAACAGTATTTCTTAGATATGTGCTTTGTTTTTTTGGATATAGGGTCTTATACTGTTTTTTTGGATATAGGGTCTTATACTAGAAATTAGAATCTTCAAACAATTGAGCTGAAAGGGACCCTAGAGTGCATGTGATGGAAGAAAACCAGGAACTTTTCTTTCTTTTTTTTTCTTTTAAAGGCAGGAGTGATTTCATGGCCCAAGCCAGCAAGAAGCTTTTACTGTTTTCTAATCACTACATTGAGTGTGCTTGTAACCTATAACATCCTTTGAAATTAATTCAATAAACTGAGTTTACTAAAATAAAAAATAAAAAGTCTGTCACAATTTGGACATTCTGGACTGGGAATCCTATGATTATTTCCAACTGGTCCTGGGGTTTTGTTTCCTGGTTACGTGCATTCACGTCCATCTGCTACATGGCACTGTGACAGCTCACTCTTGTTGGAGCCCTGACATGCTTTTTGCTGAACAGGGGTTTCAAGTCAATGTTCAAATAAGTTTTCCACTGAGCTCTGGTCTGTTAAATTACAACATTCATTTATTTTGTACTCAATAACAACACAACATTTAAGCCCATTCATAATTCAATTCATCTACAAGACCATTTTTTCGTTAAATAAACTTATATTTTAAAATTGATTTATATTTACAAAAGCAGTACAGAGAGTTCCCACATAACTCACACCCAGTATACTCCATTATTAGCATCTTGTATTAGTATGGTATTTGACACAATTAATGAACCAATACTGATACATCAGTACTAACTAAAGTACATACTTTATTCAGGTTTACTTACATTTTACCTAATAACTTTTTCTTTTCCAGGATCCTTACATTTAGTTGTCATGTCTCCTTGGAGTCCTCATGATGTGATGGTTTCTCAGAATTTCCTGACAGTTTTGAGGACTGTTGGTCAGGTATTTTGTAGTATGTCACTTAGATAGAATTTGTCTGATGAATTTATTGCAATTAAACTGGGGTTATGAGATTTTAGGAGGAAGACCACAGAAGTAAAGTGCCGTTTTCATCATATTATATCAATGATATGTACTTATTTTTTTTTCTTTTTTTTTGCGGTACGCGGGCCTCTCACTGTTGTGGCCTCTCCCGTTGCGGAGCACAGGCTCCGGACGCGCAGGCTCAGCGGCCATGGCTCACGGGCCCAGCCGCTCCACGGCATGTGGGATCCTCCCGGACCAGGGCACGAACCCGTGTCCCCTGCATTGGCAGGCAGACTCTCAACCACTGAGCCACCAGGGAAGCCCAATGATATGTACTTTCAACGTGATTTATTATTGTTGATGTTGTCCTTGATCACCGGGATGAGGTAGTGTTGGTTAGGTTTCTCTACTGAACACCTTTTTTTAAAACCTCCCCAGTATGTTCTGTATTCTTTGGAAAAGAGTCATAATGAGAAACCTAAACTTAAGAAATGGAGAGTTATCCTCCACCTCTTCGAGGATGAAGCATATACATATTTGGAAATCTTTTGCATGGGAGATTTGTCTATTTTGTTTCTTTTATTTATTCAATCATTTATATATTAGTATGGATTCATGAATATTTATATTTTGGGCTATAATCTAGTACTATTTTATTTATTTTGTTGCTCAAGTTGTGCCAGTTTTGGCCATTGGGAATTCTTTCACTTGGCTACTATGTCCCCTTGACATACCCCCATCATTGTGTGTGTGTGTGTGTGTGTGTGTGTGTGTGTGTGTTTTAGCACTTTCTTATCTTTCGGCAGTACAATATACTCTAGCCTCACTTTGTACATTTCCTGCTCAGTTGTAGAATCAGCAGTTTTTCCAAGGAACTCTGGATCCTTTTATTGGAGAATTGTGTTAGATCAAGATCTGGGTACTAGTTATACTGATTGCTACTGGGATGTCATTGCTTTTAGGCCCTTTCAGTGGACAGAGCAACATATTCTCTCTCTCTTTCTCTCTCTTTAATATATATATAAAATTAGATAGATAGATGTTCAAATTGATGTCTCTAAATCTAATCCATTACCACATGAATCATTCTGGCCTTTTCTTGCTTATCTATAACTTCCCATTCCAACAGTGAGAAATCTGGCTCTCACCATACACCACCCATTCACTTAATTATCTAATTTTAGTATACATGTATAGTGGTTTCAGAATTGTTAACCCTAATCAACTTATGATCCAGGGCATACTACTTATGCACAGTTCCTTTTGCTTTTAGTCCTAAAGAGGCCACTCATTTCTGGCTCCTTATTGCAGCATTTTCCCCTTACCTTCTTCAGTGAGATTATTTCTTACATTTGCAGTATAGTTAGATTTTTTGGGTCACATTCTGCATCCATCCTGTGATCCCTTGACTTCCTAATTAAAAAAAAAATTCATACATTGTTTCACTCTGCACTATAAAGTTCTATGGGTTTGATAAACACACAGTATCATATATCCCCCATTACAGTATCATACAGAATATTTCCTTGTCCTAAAAATTCTCACCTATTCACCCGTCCTCCATCCCACAAGACTACTTTTCAAATTACACTTTTCTGTATCCAACTATCATTTTTCTCTTGAAATATTTTACATATAAAACTGATCTAGGTCTCAATCTCTCATTTTATAATTGATAGTATAAAAGGTTGTGTGTGTGTATATAGATACATGCATGTATGTGTTTGTGTAAATGTGTATATCACTATTCACTTCCTTGTCTGATTATGTGTGTGTGTGTGTGTGTGTGTATATATATATATATATATATATATATATATATATATATATATATATATATTCATGTGAAAACCAGCTAACTTTGCGGTCCAGGGTTTCACTAATGAGAAACTAAAAGATGAAAGATGCTTAATGTGTAATATATAACCAGACTAACCTCTTATTTTATATTCTATGTTAATGCCATAGGGTATATTATGGGAATTAGGTACATTGTACCATGCCATTCAATTAATCTTTATTAAAGCATCGCAAATTGAGAGAAATCAATGACCCTATGTGACCAAATGGTTAGAGCTAGATGTTTGGTAGACGGCTGTTAGCAAAAATATACAGTAGCTGAAAGAACAAAACTTATTCATTTATACAGACATTTAGATCAAATTTTCTTTATATTCTAATTTGGCTTACAAATATAACTTTTGAAACTTGAATGTCATTCACTTTTTTGCAGTTATTTTTTTTATTGACACCAGGAAAATGTTTGTTTACAGTAGAACAAATTCAGTTTCCTTAAAACATTTTAAAAACATGCAAAAGTTCATGTTTTATAATGATATTAGGGTTTCTTTAGGTAGGAGTTCTGCAATTCAGAAGATCCATATGTGACACAAACAGTGAACAATTGGGAACACTAGCTGATAATGATATGATCATTTTTGGCAGTCTCTTTATGTATTTCTGGCAGAAGTGTATGATACATTAGTCATTTTCACAGAGAAGGTACTGGTCCGTGCCAGTCTCTTATTTGGGGTGCCATCTGCACCTTTTTTTGTCAGTAAATTCAAAAAGAAAATATATCCATTGATGGGTACTATTTCTATTTTTCAATCATTGTTTGAAGCAAACTATACCATTCTTAGTGTATAACCCATGCTATACATAACTGAAATTGTGTCTGGGCATCCTTTATTAACTAGAATACCTATCTCAAAATTGCTCCAATAAGTTTCAGCACTTCAATTTAATTTAAATTGTTCACAATTTACTATCTCTGGAGCTCTTGGTTAAACATAAGAGGAGACAGTTAGTTCTACTTTTTGCTTCATTAATCATGGAGCAAGCAACTCAACTTGACCTTTATTGTTTCAGTTCCTTCATCTGTAAATATGGTAATAAGGACACATAGTATTTGAAAAGATGGGCTATAATTCTGTTAAGGTTAACAATTAGAGTTAATCTAAACTTAGAGGTTAGTTATAACATTATGGAGGCAGGCTCATTTAAACTATATGTCTAGGTTAATAATATAAATTATACACAGCTAATAAACTCTTTGAAAAGAGGGGTCATATTTTACTTATGTTTTGAACACAGTAAACAATAGATATTTGTTGTGCCGAACTGAAGCACAGGTGGACTTGCTAGAATGACTTAAGAGAAGCTTCTGAAATGGTCAAGGAATGAGTTAAAAGACATGCATTGGTGTAAAATATGGTTCAGAAGAATGGCATCTCACCATTGCTATTTTGCAGAGGTAAGAAACTATTAGAGTCCCAGATTACTTTGAGAAATTAATAGTTTTGCTAAATTGGTTAGAGGTCATAACAAAAGGGGTTATTCAGAATAATGAAGATCACTTAAGTGATTACTATATAAATATAGTTGAACATACTAGTAACTAAAAAGAAACTAATGATAACTAAAATCTGTTGAAAGCTTGCTTTGTACAAGGCATGTTAAACATTTTAACTCTATTATTTCACTTAATCCCCAGATAGCCAACTGAAATAAATACAATCCTTATTTCCATTTTACCTATGGCTAAACCAAAACCTGATTTATGCTTTTGTACAGTCATCCATCTTGCAGTGAATAACTTTAAGAGATACATCTTATTTATTACAGGTACCTGAGTATAAATGCAGCTTGCTAATGTATATAAATAGCCTTATTTTGTTACCCAAATCTACTTATGAAAGGTCAGATGTTTTGCCAGTGATTAAGAATAGATGAAATATTGAGAAATGGTAATATCCTTTGAGCTAACTACAATTGACAAAATAGCTACTTTGATATTTTAGATCATAACAGTATGGCATTTTTAATCTTGCATTAGTATCTAGCACCTCATTTAAAGCTAACCTCCTGATTACTTGTGATTTCTTTAGTATCTCAAGTGTCCAACTTCCATCTCCAGTGCCTACAATAAACTACTGAGGAAGAAATTTATTAGATCTGGTTGTCCAAATACTTGGAGAGTAGTTGTTTCTCTGGCCACCTGTATAAACAGCCACTCCTATAGGCTGTTCAAATAAGGGTCACAGAACATCCTGGGTTTGGAATGAAATCTCACAGTGGATTCATTCTAGTGCATACTGTGCATTCATTTTAGTGTGTTTTAGTACATTTGGATCTGTAGATGGCAAAACTATATTGCTGGGTAGGCCCTTGACCAATATGTTTTTCCATCTATTCAGTTCATACAAAGTTATTGGTTATCTATTGAAGGCAGATTAGTTTTCAAAAATAGAATAAAATAAAATAAGGTGAATAGAAGCAAAACAAATTGTATTTAACTCCTTTCCATAACTTTGTATTTTTGAATTTATGTTCCTAAATTGGATGTGAAAGTAATACTATAAAATACTAGAAAAGGTTTCCCCAACTCAATTTTGTTTGGAGTGAAAAAAACAAACTGCATGAGCAGTTTGATATTGAGCTGCACGAGCTGTATGTATATTTTGGAGATTAATCCTTTGTCAGTTGCTTCGTTTGCAAATATTTTCTCCCATTCTGAGGGTTGTCTTTTCATCTTGTTTATGGTTTCCTTTGCTGTGCAAAAGCTTTTAAGTTTAATTAGGTCCCATCTGTTTATTTTTATTTTTATTCTCATTATTCTAGGAGGTGGGTCAAAAAAGATCTTGCTGTGATTTATGTCAGAGAGTGTTCTGCCTATGTTTTCCTCTAAGAGTTTTATAGTGTCCGGTCTTATATTTAGCTCTCTAATCCATTTTGACTTTATTTTTGTGTATGGTGTTAGGGAGTGTTCTAATTTCATTCTTTTAAATGTAGCTGTCCAGTTTTCCCAGCACCACTTCTTGAAGAGGCTGTCTTTTTTCCATTGTATATCCTTGCCTCCTTTGTCATATATTAGTTGGCCATAGGTGCGTGGGTTTATCTCTGGGCTTTCTATCCTGTACCATTGATCTATATTTGTTTTTATGCCAGTGCCAAATTGTCTTGATTACTGTAGCTTTGTAGTATAGTCTGAAGTCAGGGAACCTGATTCCTCCAGCTCCATTTTTCTTTCTCAATATTGCTTTGGCTATTCGGGGTCTTTTGTGTTTCCATACAAACTGTAAAATTTTTTGTTTAAGTTCTGTGAAAAATGCCACTGGTAATTTGATAGGAATTGCATTGAATCTGTAGATTGCTTTGGGTAGTATAGTCATTTTCACAATAATGATTCTTCCAATCCAAGAACATGGTATATCTTGCCATCTGTTTGTGTTGTCTTTTATTTCTTTCATCAGTATCTTATAGTTTTCTGCAAATGCTCAACATCACTAATTATTAGAGAAATGCAAATCAAAACTCCAATGAGGTATCACCTCACAGCAGTTAGAATGGACATCATCAAAATATCTACAAACAATAAATCCTGGAGAAGATGTGGAGAAAAGGGAACCCTCATGCACTATTGGTGGGAATGTAAATTGATACAGCCACTATGGAGAACAGTATGGAGGTTCCTTAAAAAACTAAAAGTAGAACTACCATACAACCCAGCAATCCCACTACTGTGCATATACCCTGAGAAAACCATAATTCAAAAGGAGTCATGTACCACAATGTTCATTGCAGCTCTATTTACAATAGCCAGGACATGGAAGCAACCTAAATGTCCATCAACAGAGGAGTGGATAAAGAAGATGTAGTACACATATACAGTCGAATATTACTCAGCCATAAAAATGAAAAAATTTGGGTCATCTGTAGATGTGGATGGACCTAGAGACTGTCACACAGAGTGAAATAAGTCAGAAAGAGAAAAAGAAATATTGTATATTAACGCATATACGTGGAATCTAGGAAAATGGTATAGAAGATCTTATTTCCAAAGCAGAAATAGAGACACAGATGTAGAGAACAAACATGAATATCAAGGGGCAAAGGGGGTTGGGAGGAATTGGGAGATTGAGATTGACATATATACACTATTGATACTATGTATAAAATAGATAACAAATGAGAACCTACTGTATAGCACAGGGAACTCAGTGTTC
Organism: Hyperoodon ampullatus; assembly: GCF_949752795.1. Lineage (NCBI taxonomy): Eukaryota > Metazoa > Chordata > Mammalia > Artiodactyla > Ziphiidae > Hyperoodon > Hyperoodon ampullatus. Next base: position 111,076,241 of record NC_136916.1, on the reverse strand, counting down.
TGTGGTGACCTAAATGGGAAGGAAATCCAAAAAAAAGGGGATATATTTATACATTCAGCTGATTCACTTTGCTGTACAGTAGAAACTAACAGCATTGTAAAGCAACTATACTTCAATAAAAATTTTAAAAAAAAGAGTCCAAGAATTGGAGAAGGTCAGGATCAAAGGACAGGTGGTAGTAACTACTCTTCCTAGTTCTGAAAATGAAGTTTATATGAGTGAAAAAGGCTCCATGTCTTCCAAATTAGACTGGATCCTGGGTAAATATTAGCATGAGTGATATTTCCTGTATAATTATATTTCTAATATAGACAGATAACAGATAGATATGGATACAGATATAGATATAGTAAATATCTCTAGTTAAAACCTAGAAGGCTCTGCCTGATCCTAGAGATATGCATCCCTTAGGGCTTACCCCTTGTTAAATCAGAGGCAGGTATTAGCAATATTTCCTCCTCCAAAATTTCCCTGGTACTGTCCTTACCAGGCCCAGTGACATGAGTAAATAGTTGCTATGGCACTGAAGGTTACTCCTTCATTCTGGCATGGCCTCTCTCCCAACTAGATTTCCTGTTATTTAGAATCATGTGCAGATGTACAACTAGGGGTGCTTTAAATGCACTTCATCTTCCAAAAACGAGGTTAAACCTGAGCGCAGTTACTCTCCCTTCTGAAATCCAAAGCCATAACAAGTAACGTAACTATTAGGTACAATAGCACAGTAACATCATCCATACTCAACATGAGCCATATTATAAGCCTAACAAATAATGTGTACTCCTAAATCTTTGTGGCATATTATTCTATAAGTTTACACACTGTGCAAACCACTCCAGTGTCTTTAAGTTACTTGTTTGAATTATAAAATCTTCCACTGATAATTTCTCAAAATTACCTTATAGTAAACACGAGAAGTAATTGGGAATTTTTCTGCCTAACATTATAGATAAGCAAACATACATCTAAAAACACACTACCTTGTAATCAAGGGTCATTGTGAATTCCCCTTGTTGGTAGGTAAATTCATCTCTTGTCTAATGTTCAAAATTTCACCAGCTCTGTGCCCCTTCCTCCATTAAGTAACCCTTGCAAAATTTCCCTGTAGCCCTGGATAAAAGCAATACCTTTTCACTATGATTCTCAAGTTTAAAATGTGTTTTGAAGAAAAGTTCATAGGAGATAGCTGTTGTTTAATTGTCAAGTTGAAGAAATAAGGTGTCCTGTTGTGAAAAAGCCCATGTAATTTCCAGTGTTTACATGTCTTTTCAAATATCTATTTTACCCAGTTTATCTACCCATTATTTTGGCTCTTGTGCTAGGTTTCCTCCATCACATATTCCTTCAGACCTGATGTGTCACTGGCTTACACAAAAATGTAAGGGAGACAAAGGCAGAGTGGATAAGACCAGGCTTTCAGAAATACAAGCATTCCTAGGAGACCTTACTTTGATGTTTCAACAGTCTTCCCAAGACAGAAAAATTACATATAAGGAGGCTAGAAAGAACAAAAAAATTAATGAAGTTAAAAAAAAGAGGAGAGGGCTTCATACTGATACTCTACAAGTAATGCTTCAGGTAACAATGAATATTTTCCAAATATATATTATCATTACTTAAATCAAGAATAAAAATCTTACAAGATTCTATATCCAAGTTCAACTTAGAGATAAATTACTATACTTTTTATTCAACTTAAAGTATGTAATGATTGACTGTTACATGAGAGTAATTTTAGAATAGAATGACATTTAAAAAAAATTCAAAGGACAAATCTAAATCTTATTCTATACTTTTGAAGATCCCAAACCAAAGATGTTCAGTTAAGATAATTTACTTCTGGGGACAGAAACAAGATGGAGGAGTGGAAGGATGTGAGCTCACCTCTTCTTACGAAAACAGCAAAATCACAACTAACTTCTGAACAACCATTGATAAAAAATGATGGAACCTACCAGAAAAGATACCCTACATCCAAAGACAAAGAAGAAGCCACAATGAGACAGTAGGAGGGGTGCAATCGTGATAAAATCAAATCCCATACCCACTGGGTGGGCAACCCACAAACTGGAAAATAATTATACCACAAAAGTTTTCCCAAAGGAGTGAATGTTCTGAGCTCTACTTCAGGCTCCCCACCCTGGGGATCTGGAATTGGGAGCAAGAGCCCCCAGAGAATCCAGTAGTGAAGGCCAGTGGGGTTTGATCACAGGAATTCCACAGGACTGGGGGAAACAGAAACTTCACTCTTGGAGGGTTCACACAAGGTCTTGTGTGTACCAGGACTCAGGAAAAAAGCAGTGGTTTTATGAGAGAGTGGGCCAGACCTACCTGCTAGTGTTGGAGGGTGTCGTGCAGAGGCAGGGGGCAGCTGTGGCTCACTGCAGGGACAAAGAAACTGGCAGCGGTAGTTCTGGAGAGTACTCATTGACATGAGCCCTCCTGGAGGCCACCCTTTTCTCCCCAAGACCTGGCCCCACCCAACAGCCTGTAGGCTCCAGTGCTGGGATGCCTCAGGCCAAACAACCAGCAGGGCAGGAACACAGCTCCACCCATCAGCTGACAGGCCATTTAAAGTCTTCCTGAGCATGGCCCTGCCCACCAGAGGGACAAGACCCAGCTCCACCCACCAGTGGGCAGGAACCAGTCCCTCCCACCAGGAAGCCTGCACAAGCCTCTTAGACAGCTTCATCCACCAGGGCGGAACACAGCAGAAGCCAGAAGCACCACAACCCTGCAGCCTGTGGAATAGAAACCACAATCACAGAAAGTTACACAAAATGGGATGGCAGAGGAATAGGTCCCTGATGAAGGAACAAGATAAAACCCCAGAAGAACAACTAAGTGAGGTGGAGATAGGCAATATACCCAATAAAGAATTCAGAGTAATGATAGTAAAGATGATCCAAGATCCTGGAAAAACAATGGAGGCACAGATAATGAAGATACAAGAAATGTTTAACAAAGACCTAGAAGAACTAAAGAACAAACAGAGATGAACAATACAATAACTGAAATGAAAAATACGCTAGAAGGAATCAATAGCAGAATAACTGAGGCAGAAGAACAGGTAAGTGAGCTGGAAGACAGAATGGTGAAATCACTGCCACAGAACAGAATAAAGACCAAAGAATGAAAAGAAATGAGGACAGTCTAAGAGACCTCTGGGATAACATTAAATGCACCAACATTTGCATTACAGGGGTCCCAGAAGGAGAAGAGAAAGAGAAAGGACCTGAGAAAATATTTGAAGAAATAATAGCTGAAAAGTTCCCTAACATGGGAAAGGAAATAGTCACCCCAGTCCAGAAGTGTAGAGAGTCCTAGGCAGGAACAAGCTGAGACACATAGTAATCAACCCAAGGGGGAACAAGCTGAGACACATAGTAATCAAATTAACAAAAATTAAAGGCAAAGAAAAAATATTAAAAGCAACAAGGGAAAAGCAACAAATAACATACAAGAGAATTCCCATAAGGTTATCAGCTGATTTCTCAGCAGAAACTCTGCAGACCAGAAGGGAGTGGCAGGCTATATTTAAAGTGACAAAAGGGAAGAACCTACAACCAAGAATACTCTACCCAGCAAGGCTCTCATTCAGAGTCAATGGAGAAATCAAAAGCTTTACAGACAAGCAAAAGCTAAGAGAATTCAGCACCACCAGACCAGCTTTGCAATGAATGGTAAAGGAACTTCTCTAGGTGGAAAAGAAAACACCACAACTAGAAACAAGAATATTACGAATGGAAAAGCTCACCGGGTAAAGGCAAACATACAGTAAAAATAGGAAATCATCTGCACACAAATATGATGTCAAAACCAGCAATTGTGAGAAGAGGAGAGCACAAATGCAGGATATTGGAAATGCATTTGAAATTAAAAGACCAGCAACTTAAAACCATCTTGTTTATATATAGACTGCTATATCAAAACCTCATGGTAACTGCAAACTGAAAATCTACATTAGATACACACGCAAAAAAGAAAAAGGAATTCAAACACAACACTAAAATTAGTCATCAAATCACAAGAGAAGGGAACAAAAGAGGAAGGGAAGAAAAGAGACCTACAAAAGCAAATCCAAAACAATTAACAAGATGGCAATAAGAGTGTACCTATTGATAATTACCTTAAACATAAATGGATTAAATGCTCCAACCAAAAGACATAGACTGGCTGAATGGATACAAAAACAAAACCCGTATATATACTGTCTACAAGAGACCCACTTCAGAGCTAGGGACACATACAGACTGAAAGGGGTTCAAAAAAGGTATTCCATGCAAATGGAAATCAAAAGAAAGCTGGAGTAGCAATATTCATATCAGACAAAATAGACATTAAAATAAAGACTGTTATAAGAGACAAAGAAGGACACTACACAATGATCAAGGAATCAGTTCAAGAAGAAGAGATAACAATTGTAAATATATGTGCATCCAACATAGGAGCACCTCAATATATAAGGCAAATACTAACAGCCATAAACAGTGGGGGACTTTAACACCCCACTTTCATCAATGGACAGAAAATGAATAAGGAAACACAGGCCTTAAATGACATATTAGACCAGATAGACTTAATTGATATTTATAGAGCATTCCATCCAAAAGCAGAAGAATATACATTCTTCTCAAGGGCACATGGAACATTCTCCAGGATCAATCACATGCTGGGCGACAAAGTGAGCCTCAGTAAATTTAAGAAAGTTGACACCATATCAAGCATCTTTTCTGACCACAATGCTATGAGATTAGAAGTCAACTACAAGAAAAAAAACCTGTAAAAAACATAAACACATGGAGGCTAAACAATATGCTACTAAACAACCAACGGATCACTGAAGAAATCAAAGAGGAAATCAAAAAATACTTAAAGACAAATGAAAACGAAAGCACAATGATCCAAAACCTATGGGACGCAGCAAAAGCAGTTCTAAGAAGGAAGTTTATAGCAATACAATCTTATCTCAAATAAACAACCTAACCTTGCACCCAAAGCAAGTAGAGAAAGAAGAACAAACAAAACCCAAAGTTAGCAGAAGGAGAGAAATCATGAAGATCAGAGCAGAAATAAATGAAATAGAGATGAAGAAAGCAACAGATCATTGAAGCTAAAAGCTGGTTCTTTGAACAGATAAACTAAATTGACAAACCTTTAGCCAGATTCGTCAAGAAAAAAAGGGGGAGGGCTCAAATCAATAAAATTAGAAATGAAAAAGGAGAAGTTACAATGGACACTACAGAAATACAAAGGATCGTACAAGCACCTATACACCAATAACATGGAAAACCTAGAAGAAATGGACAAATTATTAGAGAGATACTGTCTCCCAAGACTGAACCAGGAAGAAATAGAAAATATGACCAGACCAATCACAAGTTCTGAAATTGAAATTGTGATTTAAAAACTCCCAACAAACACAAGTCCAGGACCAGATGGCTTCACAGTTGAATTCCATCAAACATTTAGAGAAGAGTTAACACCTATCCTGAAACTATTCCAAAACATTGCAGAGGAAGGAACACTCCCAAACTCATTCTATGATACCCAAACCAGACTCTACTCAATACTCTATTTGGGGTTAACATATATACACTGCTATGTTTAAAATAGATAACTGGGAATTCCCTGGCAGTCCAGTGGTTAGGACTCAGTTCTTCCACTGTAGTGGCCTGGGTTCAATCCCTGGTCAGGAAGATCCCATAAGCTATGTGGCACAGCCAAAAAAAAAAAAAAAGAGAACCAATCATAACCTACTGTGTAACACAGGGAACTCTGCTCAATATTCTGTAATAATCTAAATGGGAAAAGAATTTGAAAAAGAATAGATACTTGTATATGTATAATTGAATCACTTTGCTGTACACCTGAAATTAAACAGCATTCTTAATCAATGATACTCCAGTATAAAAGTTTTTTTAAAAAGATAACTTTTGGAATAATAGAATATCAAACTTTTTAGCAATAAAACTTTCTAAGTTACATATCACTATTGATAAAATTGTAATCAAACCTGTCATTATTTAAAATATCTTCCTATGGTCTATGCATTTCATAAATTCTCTGTGATGTTTCAAGACAGAGGCTAGTTGTTTTTAACTTATATACCTCATGTTTTTCAGTGATTATATTTTTAACACTTGTATCGAAATACAGAGGGCTTTTTCAATGCATACATGCATGAGTCAAAATAAATGATGTTGGGGGCTTCCCTGGTGGCACAGTGGTTGAGAGTCCGCCTGCCAATGCAGGGGACATGGGTTCGTGCCCCGGTCCAGGAAGATTCCACATGCCGCGGAGCGACTGGGCCCGTAAGCCATGGCCACTGAGCCTGCGCATCCAGAGCCTGTGCTCCGTAACTGGAGAGGCCACAACAGTGAGAGGCCCACGTACCGTAAAAAAAAAAAAAAAAGATACTGGGAAGTATAAATCTTTGGTACATTAGGTGATGATGATGAATACCAGCTTATAAAAATTCACATTGCATTTTGTGTAACTATTTTATAGCTAGAAGCTTGAGAATTTAAGTACCTACACAGTGGGAGAGAACAAATGAACACCTACGCAGATGTCTGCTCTAAGAACAGAACAACCAACACGCTATATGATAGAGAGAAGCAAAGTGAAGTACCCATTATAAGTGGTGCTTAACTTTATTAAGCCAAGAGAACACTATTACTGAAAGCCTCTCTCTGATAAAGGCAAATTACTTTGTTGTAATCATGTTCATGAGCTGTCTTGTGGCTGCCAGTCAAGGCCTGCCATTCATCTAAATGAACTGGTAGCCTTCAAAATGTTAATTAGATGTTACAGCCTGATCAATACTGAAAAACCTTTAATTTATAAGTTTCCACCATTTCCTTTGAAATCTTCTTACATTTTTAAAAAAATGTATTTTATTGACATATAGTTGATTTACAATGTGTTAATTTCTGCTGTACAGCAAAGTGATTGTTATATATATATATACATACATATATATATATATATATATATATATATATATATATATATATACACACAGACATTCTTTTTCATATTCTTTTCCATTATGGTTTGTCACAGGATATTGAATATAGTTCCCTGTGCTATACAGTAGCAGCTTGTTGTTTATCCATTCTATATATAATAGTTTGCATCTGCTAACCCCAAATCCCAATCCCTCCCTCCTCCACACCCCCTCCCCTGGCAACATAAGTCTGTTCTCTTTATCTGTGAGTCTGTTTCTGTTTCATAGGTAAATTCATTTGTGTCATATTTTAGATTCCACATGTGTGATATCATATGATATTTGTCTTTCTCTTTCTGACTTATTTCACTCAGTATGACAATCTCTAGGTCCATCCATGTCACTGCAAATGGCGTTATTTCATTTTTTATGGCTGAGTAGTATTCCATTATATATATATACCACATCTTCTTTATCCAGTTATCTGTCGATGTCTTCACACATTTTTATAGACAATAGCCATAGAATTGTGACGATGTCAAAAGGTCAGCCTGGTCCACAAACTCCTCTGAAATCTGGAACTGTGTAGTCACATATGTGTAAATGAAAATCTGGTGATTACCTCATTGGGACATATTTCTAAAATATCATTGAAAAACAAATTTGTCCCTTACATCACAGAAATCTATTTCCTGAGAGTATCTGTTCTTTTAACTGAAAACATTATGTAATATTGGCCATATATTTAGGTAGAATAAGTCCTATTTGTGATATTCTGATAGGACCATGCCTAGCTCTAATGCTTCATCCTCCTACACAACTAAAATTCTTCAATTTGAAGTTCATTCCTGGACTTAGGTCTCAGATATACAGCCATCTTGGGAGAGGTGACAGGTTAGGCTGCTTTGCCATCATTTGTTAGTGTGAATGAGTTTATCAGATCTTTCTTTGCCAGCACTTTAAACAGGACCTCAGAGAAGGTGGGTTGAGAGAAAGTATCACTACTTCAGAGAAGTATAAAACAGAATAGGAGGGGAAGGTTAAAGGTTCCAAAACAAAGACAGAATAATGTAAACTTCTGCCTAAATTTTCTGTCATTTTGATACTATACAACAACATCTTTAGTGAGAAAGTATGACAGAACCTGTTATTGACAGATTATTTTACTATAATCCACATTACCTAAACACAAACTACTGATATTATATGTCTTCTACTCTCGGGGATATGTGGGAGTTTTAAAAAAATCTCAGTAAATGACTTATGGAAAAGGGGAAAAATTCATATATGATATCTCTTTTCTTCTCTTTGTTGGATTGACCTTCAGGTAGGTGCTTTGGAAATGACTAAGAATTAAGTAGTGTTGTTCCCAAAAGAAAAACTGAGGAGTAGCAATTGCCTTTTTGAGTTCCCAGAAACTATCGTATGAAGTCTTATTCATGTCATTGGTGACTTTTTCTATCAAATTATTCTTAAGCATAGAGAATTTAAGTGTACATTAAAATATGCATTACTGTTTATACTTAGCTTGGCCACAGCCAAGCTTTTTAAAAGGGTAGTTGATTCTCATTTTCTAAACTTTTCTACTTCCTATCTCTTTAACTTATTGTGTTCTGATTTCTTTCCCCAGCACTAGTCCCAATCACTGAAACTGCTCTCTGCAATGTCACTGTTGACTTCTAACATGACTAATTCACTAGATGATTTCCAGGATCCTCTGTACCATTTGATGCTATTGGTCCATCCCTCTTTGATATTCCCTTTTTCTGTCAGTTCTGTGACTCTCTCATCCCATTTTTCTCTTAGTATTTTGCCACTTAAATGCTAAACCTCAGTCCCCTTTATGGGCTCCTCTTCCTCAGTATACACAGGTATACCTCAGGATCCCATCTTCCATTCTTCTCAGTCTGTATACATCTCTGGAAGATCACACTCACTCCTAAGATTCACCTACCATTGCTGCTGGTCATTCCTAACAATCAGGGAAATGGAGTCTGCAGGGTCAGCCCTTCTAAGTCCAGAGGTGAAGACTGTCTAGTGAATGGAATTGGAGGCAATGGAAAATAACAGCACATCATCTCTATATCCTATGCAAAGCCATACTTCAGCCCATGTCTCCTCTCACTGACTACCTGCCAGGCATTGTAAGAAAAAGTGTGCATTATAGGTTATATAAAATAATAATAATAAGGTTATATAAAATAAATCAAAGGGCCATGATATTCTACTTGTCTAGCATAAATCTACTCTTGGGAGTGATTGAGTAACCATTTGCTAATTGTTTGGGTCTACTAAATAGGTCATAGGAAGTTCATCTGGTCTAGCAACTTCCTAGTATTACTCAAGAATTAAACAACAACAACAACAACAACAACAACAAGACAAGAACAGATGCTGTTGTGGAGGTCATGCCAAGAAAATGTGAAGCTTTGAAGCTTTTCATTTCCTTGTAACTACCACCATTACCTCTTCAAATTTCAAATTGAATGTTTGTCAGTATTAAGTCAAAGAGACAAGCTGTTCATGCTACAAATTCATCATATTCTCTAAGTGTACATGACAAATGCATCTTAGACTGTTCTTTTTAGGGTAAAACCTTTAGGCAATTAGCTGAAAAGAAATTGCTATTTTATTGGTAAGTGTAGGGAACCCCTGCTTATGGAATTTATAGAATGTGACCACTCAGATTGTATTCTGTAGTGATCTATGGATCATTGTGGTGCTGTGGATCAATATAACTGTTACATGTTTTTCCTGAGAGCGGGCATCCCAAGGGTACAGTTAATTTAGGAAAGGAAATGACAGGAGATGAAAATATGTACTTTCCCGAGGGGCCTAGAAATAAAGAAAACAAGTAGTAACACTTTTTATTTTAAAATATCAGAATGTAATAGATAGCCTATCTCAGAAGATTGTACTCTACTCCATAAACTTTCTCAAATGTCCCCTTATTCCTAGCCAGGCTGTCTATGAGGTGTGCCTCCAGCATGTATCTGTGTACTACTTGGTACTGCTATGTATCTGTGACTACTTGGACCAGACATGCCCAGACAGTCTGCAGAGATTAAACAATTAAAATAGAAAAAAATAAAAGAGAGAGACAAACAGGAGGTAGAGAGAGTATGTCCTAATGGCCTCCCTGTTGATTGTCCAGGTCTTCTATAATGCCTAGATGTCCTCCCTCCCATGTGTTCTTTAAAGATAACATTGCATCCTTTCAATAAAAGCCCCATTTTGTATGAACTAATTTGACTTGGAATGTATATTTGTGTTTGTTGCCTACTATCTGCCTGCCAAAAACCCCATTATATTTGGGAGCAGCAGGCTCGTTCTTTCAGAAATCATTCCTTTTCTCTGCTTCTTAGTCTTACTCTACTCATCTAGTATCTGTGGAAGGTGCTATATTTTTATATTCAATGACCTAATGCAATGATCATAGTTGACTACGCCAGAGGTTAGCCACCTGCCCAGGTCTAGACCCATCACAGCTTTTCCCTAGTATTTCTGAATCTGGAAGCAGGAAGAACATTAGACCACTCTCTCCCCACCGGCAAATTTTCCAAACACAAAACTCATTATATGTAAGCATTTTTTTTCCCACTAATGCAAGTCTGCAGTGACTCTGCAGCCAACACATGATGCACAATAAGGAATAAATACTGAAGATATTCATGTTGTCACTTCTAGCTGATCCTTAGACTAGCTGCATCTTTGACTTTTTTGCCCTTTTTATGTTTAAACCTTTCTTAGATTTTCTGAGTCAATAATTCTAATATATACCTAAGCTTGTTTAAATTGAGTTTTGATTAGGGTTGCCAGAGTTAGCAAATAAAAATACAGGATGCCCAGTTACATCTGACTATCACATAGATAAAGATATTGCAATATCTGGGATATGCTTACACTAAAAATGTATTCGTTGTTTATCTGATATTCAAGTGTAACTGGATATCCTGTATTTTATCTGGAACCATAGCTTTGATCACTTGCAACCACACTAATTCAGTTGCTTTTGGGGACTTGTAACCAAAGAGTCCCATTTAATAGAACACTTCAGCTATCCATTCCTATTTCAAGCAAACAAAGGACACAGGACACATATTTTGGACTTTCTAGGAAAATTTGTGTAACCTAAATATCATCCCACAGCTCTGATTTGCCCTATACAACTTTTGGAAGTATCTCTCTACAGAGTATAAGTGTTAACTTTGAAGCAGAGCATTTAAGTGACCCAGGAGCCTTAATGTGTATTTGAAGTCAAGGCTCTGAGAAATGGATTTTAATGTCCTCTCCAAGCTGGAATCCAGGAACCCTTGAGTGTCACAGCTAGATGAGTGCTCCTGAACAAATCACTTCATCTCCCTTCTGTCTCCTTATCTTTAAACTGTAGGCACTATTTCTTTCCAGCCTTCCAGGAGTGTCACAGTGATTAACATTTATGGACTGCTTTGAAGATGAAAATTCCCTGTCTTGTTAAGCATTAGCAAGATGGCAAATAATACATAATTATGGTGTGTACCTGCAATAATGTAAGAGCACTTATGTTTTCACAGTTTTAATAATAATTTTCGTAAAAGAAAAGCATGGGGCTCCGTTCTCACTTTAATTTGATAAAATGCTTTGCTGTGGTATCATAGCCATAGGAAAGGTTATTTGAAAGAAAGAAGTGAAAAACTAAATGTAAATATTTTCCAATATTTAGGCTGCCAGCAATTTTTCTTCATAAAAATCTCATTGTTCTTCATCACAAATGGCCAAATGTTTTCTTTTCAAATGAGGTCTGCCATTAAGATTGCTTTTGAAAGCATGCATTAAGACAGAGGGATGGGAAGTTGCTATAATTTTCAGTTCATGTTACTTCTTGAGTACTGTCACTTCTCTATATAAAGCTATAGAAAGTGAACATTAGCCCTTTAAAGGAGTCATATTTCAAGGATCAGGTGGGAAAGACAGAAGTGTTGGATGCACCTCACTGCACTGCTGTTCATCCCCAACACTTTGCACAATGTGAGAATGTTTAATAATTCCAACCCAACCTACAGATAAGAATCTCTGGTGTCACATCACAACTGACAGTGCTGGTGTGAGATTTGCAGTAAAACAATATTCCAGCTGTAGCTTTCATTTACAGAAATAAAACAGCAGAAGAGGAGGGAAAAAGGCCAGGGGAAGATAAACACTTTCATCTGAGAACAGTGCTGACATTAAATTATAATAGCTATACTCAAACAAGGAGAAAAAATCCAACCTCAGGACCTAAAACTGACATGTATTATATCATTTGAAATCTATTGCTCTATCTGTATTTTAAGTTAGCCAGTTACTGTTTAGTTATCCAGGGAGTTCACCAAATATAAATAAGCTCTTGCCCAAATAAAGTCTATGGCAACTGTGAGACAGGCGGCCTTATTTTTCTCCCATTAATCACTAGAAACTTCACACGGCGTGAAAGTCTCAAGGGATATTTCTGGCTGGGAAAAAGATCCTCCCTCCTCAGTTCTAATCAGTCCATCCCATCTGTAATGGCTTTAGAAAATTGTTAATGACATAAAGTGACAGTCGAAGGGCTTTTTGGTCTGTCAGTGTAGGGTTACTATGAGCTCTCTGACAAACTACTACATGCAGCCCTCAAAGATGCTGGAAAGTGATCTGGATTACGAAGGAATAAATTTGATATGTTAGCAATCACAAGCGGGAACTGAAAAGAAAGGTTTCCTTAATACGGTTCTTTCAGGCTATAATGGGAAATACGAAGATAAATCTGGCTCAGAGACAAACCCACATAAGACTGCCTTGAGCACTCAGAATATAGATCTCTGTTATGCGATGTGTAAAACACACAATGGCCGGAATAAGGAGCTAAGTATATAAGTGCAAACAAACCCGTTTTTATAGTTAGCGTGGCATTTTGAATGGAGCTTTAAGCCTAAAGGACACTCTCCTACTTGCAGATGAAGATGGGAAATGTAACAGTAAGTACTGTGTTTTTATAGAAGTCTAATAAGAAAATGTTCTGGAAAATTATGAACATAAATCAAATTAAACCTGAATTTTTCCCCATAAAAATTGGAAAACCTTGCTTTCCCTAATCTAAAATACTGTTTTTCTTCCAGTTCCATTATCTTGCTTTCAAATCATGGAAAGTGAACAACTGTGGGACAGGTGGCCTTATTTACATAGAGAAGTGTTCGATTCTGAACAGTCATGTGAGAATGACTACAATTTAAAATATCTGTTAAATACAGTAACATGACATCACAAGGTATAATATCATTCCTTGCATTATATAAAAGTTCTGCACAGAATTGATAAATAAATGCATATCTGGGAATTTGAACCAGTTAAAAATAGGCAGATAATAGATACGGAAATGGAAATTTGGAGAATTTTTTAAAGGCTAATTTTATTCTAATGCAGTGAAACATTTCCTTTCATGTATTTTTTTCCAATTTCTAGAGCATTCGCCTCATTATATTGTCACAAAAAGTGACAATATAAACAGTTTCCCACACATCTCCTGTAGGTTGTGCTAAGGGCTATAAAAATATTATATTCTGACAACTTCACAGATCTTGCACAATTAGGTCAAAAGATTTTTACTTAGTAGAGAAATTTGTACAGAGAACAGCTAGATGATATTTTCCCCAAATCCTAACATGTTCAGTAAGACACCAGAAAGGGAATTTTATCTCAATATAGAATAGTGTCGTATTAGTGAAGGAAAATTTGGAGAACTTTAAAGGCAGGATAATTTCTATTAATATAAGATAATTTAACAAGGGCTCTACTTGGAGAACTCCATTTTTACCAGATAGTTTCAAAAGGTAGCTTCCAGTGCTATGATTCTACCATTAGTGACAATACTCTTAGGTGAGTATCTTCTGGTAAGGACAGACAACCAGCTAATATGCCCTGAACTAGGCTAGAGCTATGCCTTGAAAACAGGAATGGAATGAAGAGAGAACAAGAAGAATTTTTCAATGGATAATTTTTATTGAACTAGGTAGTGGAATTTCAACTGATTTCCTTTCCATCGTTAAATGCTGCACATTCTCTCTGAGAATTGTAGCTAGAACTGGAAAATCACTGGCACACTGAGAGAAGTTCATCCCATTTGGCTTTGGAACAGGTCATAGGCTTTGGAGATCTGCACTAATCCTTTCAGACTACTAGGGGCCATCTCATATATATCTATTTCACTACTCTAAAATGATTAAATGACATCATGATGACCTAGTTTAAGGAAAATGTTACATGAGGGCCCTAAATGGCACCCTGGTGGCCTGAAAGAGTTAATGCAGTTTTCTTAAGTGGCCAATTCAGTGTTAGTCTGCAATGTACAGAGCAGGGAATATGTCCCAATAACTCACTGATAGCTTCATCTAATATAAGTATATTAAGTTGAGAGAAGTCATTTGAAGGAGTCTCTAAGAGAGCACGTGGCAATTCTGATTAATTCAGCAGCTCTGCAAAGGAAGGAAAAATGGAGCCTATGGAAATTCAATAATCCTATAGAGAAACATTCCTCTTAAAGAATGTTCCTTTTAAAGAATATCTCAAGAGATCATGATGTGTAACCGATATTGCATTCTTTCAAAATACAACTGAAGTTTGTGTGTAACACACCCTGAGAGCAAATAACATTTATGTTTTTAGAGTAGGAACTAAGAAGAATGTTTTTCTAATTTTTCAGTGTATTCAATATCATGAAACTATAATACATCAGAACAGTAGATAGCAATTAGAAACTAATCTCTTCTTATATTACATGAAAGGACTTACGACAAAAGTAGTAAAAAACCATGTATGGGGTTTAATATCATTAGTTCAAATTCTATGATCAAGTTGGGTATAGGAAAAGGTGAGAAAATATAAGAAAAATAGCAGAGAAACTGAGGAGATAATTTTGAGAGTAAAAGTAGTGAACACATTTTAGTATGAAAAATAATTTGATTAAATGAATCAGTCAATTAATAGAAGCATAGGAACATGGAACACTAATCACCAGTCCTTTATTCACCTTAAAACTATCATAAGCATATATATGAAAATATGTATGTATATATGTAAATAAAGTCCAGAAACAGCATAAGTAGTAACATATTTCAATATATATAATAAAAATTTATTATATGAAAAAGGAAAACTTTCAAATCTATGGGCAAGAGAAGAATTTTGGGAGTCAGTACAATGTACTTGTGAAGAGAATGGATTCTTGGGTCATAACTCTTGGTTCTAATTCCAGCTATGTTTAATAGCTGTATCACCTTGAGCAAATCTTAACTGTTCTTCAGCTCCCTTATATGAAAGTTAAGGGGAGTATAACACTTACCTACCTTGTTGGGTTATGAGAATTAACAGAGATAATAAATGTAAAGCATCTGGCAGAGTGTCTGGCTCATAGTAAACCACAATAAATGCTAATCCTTATTATTATTCAATAAATGGCTAACCACTTAGAAAACCAAAGTTTCCCTCTCATATGTTATGTCAAAAATAAAATCAGGTGGATTAAATAGTTAAATGTTTAAAATAACTATAAGAATAGAAAAGAAGATCTATCTGAATATTTATAATAATCTTGTATTGAAAGCAGGAAATGCAAAGCCATAGACTTATGGAAGACTGCTGAAATTTTAAACTTCTGATAGAAAAAAAATGTTCATAAACATAAAAGACACATGGCAGAATAGAAAAATATTTACAGTGTGTAATACAAAGGGTTATCATAATTTATATTGAGAGCCTTCTGACCATCAATTGTTCTAAAAACTAATATTATATCAAGCAGGTAATGAACACAAACAGATGGTATATATTGTAACTTCACTGCTCTTTCTAGCCTCAGAGCCTACTCAGTCTATCTTCTGTAACTTTTTCTCCACATGAAGGAAACAGAGTAAATGTTACTTCAGCATTTTCTGATCAGTCTAATTTATGTCTCCCTAAATTTCTTTCTCCTGGCATTTTTTTCTGTCATAGCTGTTTTCCTTTATCATATATTTATGTGTGTTGATTTCTTCCCCTTTTCCCTCACTACACAATAAGCTCATGGGGCCAGGTCATACACTGTTTGCCACTCTATAGGAAGCCCTTAGCATATAGCAGGCATTTGAGGTAATGAAAGTGCCTATCATAACGGGTCTTGTACACCAGGTTAAGACATTTAGCCTTTATAGCTAAGACAGTCATAGAAGAATCTTAAGCAGGATAAATCTTTCTTGGGCTTTGGTGAAGGTTGGGTAAAGAATGAACTGGAAGGGAGCATGCCTGGAGACCAGGTCATTGTTCAGAAAAGGAACTGAAAAAATCCAAGAAATTATGAAGCTCTAAACTAAGGAAGTTTAATGGAAATAGAACAGGAAAGTTTCCAATGGTATTTAAAATTAGACTATTTTAACTGAAGCAGAGTGTATATACGGGGAAATAATGAGAATGAAATTTGATTCTGGATTTTAGAGCAGATTGTAAACCTCTAAAGCTATATTAAGACATTTGTAATTCTTTAAGTAGTATAAAGCCAATGAGGAATTTTGGAAATAGGATTTTGTTTGGTTTTTCTTTTTGTTTGTTTGAATCTTTTACAAAGAATATGTGTTTATTTATTTGCCTTCGCCGGGTCTTAGTTGTGGCATGTGGGATATTTTTTTAGTTGTGGCATGTGAACTCTTAGTTGCGGCATGCAGGATCTAGTTCCCTGACCAGGGATTGAACCCAGGTCCCCTGCATTGGGAGTGCAGAGTCTTAGCCACTGGACCTCCAGGGAGGTCCCTGTTTGCAACTTTTAAACCATCTTAATTAGCAGGATTAAGTTATTTGGACATATGGACTAGACTTCTAGGACCACAGAAAAGTTGAATTTACAGTTTTATGAATCAATACTCTAACTCAGCTATAAGTCTTTAGGTCCAACCCCATCTCAATGAAGAATTTCTGGGATTCTGATAAGTATTGTCAAATAAACTTCCCTTTATCATTATTGCCATCACCACCATCACTACTACAACCAATGATAATGGTGGCACTAACAGCAATGACATCAACAAACGTTTATTGAATAATTACTATGTATAAGGCGCTGCAGTTTGTGTTTAAGTACATAGAAATCTGACCTAGTCCCTGCTATCAGAAAGGTAGAGTAAGTGCATTAAAATACACTAGCTATGAAGAGTAGCATGTGATAAAATGAGTTATAGGAAAGTAATTGCTACTGAAGTTCAAATAAAAGAGAGTTGACCATAGTTGAAAAGTCTTTGGGAAAAGCTACGAGGAGAAGATGAGACTTGAATAGGCATTTGAGGAATAAATAAGATAAATATAGAAGAAGGGCAACTACTCAGGGAGCATGGCAAGAGCAAAGGTGGAGGTGGAGCTCTCACATCTTTTTTAAGGACAAGTAGACAAGTGGACAAATAGACTGCTTTGACTAAGGCCTTGGGTTCACAAAGAGAAATAAAGGAAGTGGTCAGAGAGTTGAATGGAAACAGATTGTAAGTTATCCTTGATGTCAAACTAAGTTTATTTTGAATAAACTTATGATCACTTATGTTGAGGAAAGTGAGGAATCACTTATAAGTTTTGCGCAAAGTAGCTACTGGTGGAAAGTTGTGTGTGAAAGTTTTAAGATGAATCAAATGAGTATGTTCTGGGTAAAAATTCAGGTTGGTGAGACTAGTTACTGTGGCAATCTTTTAGGAAAGGAAAACAAGAACCTGATGTGAGAAAGAAAGAGAAAATAATAGGAGACTTTTTCTTACCTTTTATTTCAAAAATTTTCAAAATAAAAAAAGTAGAGTAATATAATGAACCCCCAAATATTTACCATACAGCTTCAAAAATTATTAATTTATGACCAATCTTATCTCTATTCCTACCTACCTAATGTGACTACAGGCTTTATGACTATAAATTTCTAAATGATAAGGAGATGAGGACTCATTAAAAAACATAACCATAATACCTAAAAAAATTTTATCATACCTGAAAAATTAACTATTTCTGAACAATCCCAAATATGTAGTCAGTGTTCAAATTTCCCTAATTTTCTTATTTGAAATTTTTAAAAATTCATTTCTTTGAATCAGTATTCAAATAAGGTCCATTTATTGTAATTGGTTGATGATGTTTCATAAATATTTTTAATCTTTAATTTTATCTTCTATTTTTTAATTTCTCTTGAAATTTATTTATTAAAGAGACAGACAAGATTTGCTGATTACATACTCATGGTAATATTTACAATGATTGTCTGTCTCCTATATTTCCCAGAAAATGGTTGTTATATTTAAAATCTTGATCAGATTTAGGTTTCTTTTTTTTTTTTTTTTTTTTGGTGGAGGTGAGGGCAAGAATTTTTTATAGGTTGTGCTGTGTAGTATCAACGGGCACATAATATTTGTCTCTTTTTTTCGTGTGTTACAGCAACTATTAAAAAGTGATGATATTCTAATTCAATCATTCATTTTAATTTATTAATTGAAATACTATAAATACAAACATCAATAATTTGATTACCTTGATACCTCATAGTTTATATAGGAAATGCAGGATAAATATCTATTACTCTTTATGTACCAGTTCTCAAAAAACTGAATTGGTTTTCTAGCCTTCTCCAAAGTTACCAATGATTTTCTTTATTTTAAAATAATTATTATGAACTCATGCATTAAGATATGTTTGGTGTATTTCAATCTACTGCAGTTATCCTTATTGATGTTCAAATTGTCCTATCTTTGCCCCATAGGAAACCTTTTTAAATTCACTTCTGAATCTTTTTGATACAACCTTAGTAGCCTTTGAGAGCTTTCTTTCCTGTATGACAAGATGTCCCAGGATCATCTTTTTTTAAGTTTTCTACTCAGCACTCAGAATCAACCATTCTCCAAGGACACTTTATTACTGTGAAATGGTATTTAGAGACTGCAAATGAATTCTAGGTGTGCTCATTGCTATAGAGTTACTCATTGTTTTTATGTTTCTAGAGGACAGGGCCAAGAAATGTGTACTTTTTAAAGATAAAGTTTATTGTGAGTTCATATTATTTATATTTATTGTGAGTTCCAATTCAAATTCAGGAGTATATGTTTTTTACCTAAATGTATTGATCTTACATTTTTTCCTGTTTCTCTTATGCCAACACTCCTTGTTTTTAATGATAATCTTATAAATCCTTTACTTGTCTTTACCCTTGCTACAAAGACAACAGTCTCATAGTAGCAATACAATACTGCTACCTACAATACAAATCCTCAGACTGTACAGTTAGTTATTTTTTCAAGTTTCATTTTTTGGGACCTATGAATATATCCAGCTAAGGATACACAGTCAAATTCTTGTATTTTAAAGTCACTGTAAACATTTTCACCTTTTATGTTATGTTACTTTTCATGCGTGGATTCCATAGTGGTTGATTACAGAAGCTTTGTAATATGTACCAACAACTTCTAGGGATAAATTTTTCTCATTCTTCTCTTTTTCAGAGTTATATTTTATTTTAGGGTTATTACTACTTCTTTTTCCAACTAAACTCTGTTTAGCTTTAGGAAAAAGAAAACCTAATGATATTTTTATTGTGTTGACATAGTTATGATGTTAAGTCTTCCCACTCAAGAATATATGTCTATTTGTTCACTTCTACTTTTGTGCCTTTCAGGATTGCTTTGGGATCTTCTGCATATGAGAGAGATTAAAAAGATGAAACAGTAGCACTGGAATATGAGGGGAGAAATAGAGAAAAACCTGGTTTCCAGCCTCTTTTATGGGAGAATGATTTATATGTTTGCTTGACAGAAATGGGATTATTTTAAGAGATTAACACAGGAAATAATGGTGAGTTTTTATTTTAGTACCAGACCTGAGTTCTACCTAAGCTTCAATCACAACTAAACATATCAGTCAAATTTATATAGAAATAAATGTTATTAAAATAAATTAGGAATAATCCCTGAGAGAGTTAATCACACGAGATAATTATTCACTGTACTTAGTCACATGATATGAAACAATGTTCCTTTTAGAGCGTGTGCAGTTTCATACAAATTGTAGAGGTTTTCCTCCACCACCTTTTCACATGCTTCTCACTTCATAGCGCTCTCCTAGCAACTGCCCTACCCCTACTGCCACCACCTCATTCTGGATTGAATATCCATATCATGCCATAGTTCTTCAAACAGCTCCTATATCAGAAATCAGGGTCCTGTACTGGACTCTTCCCTCCCTCTCCCATCTCCCTCTGTCAACTGTCTACTGTCTACTAAATCCTGTTGAGTCTACTCCTAAAGAAGCTGAAAAAGAAGGTTGAGTCTACCTCTTAAAAAGCTCTTAAAAAAAAAAAAGAAAGCTCTTGAAAAATTTCTTACTCCTCTCCATTATCATTGCCTGTGACATTGCTTTATTCAGAACATCATTTTCTCACCAATTATATTGAGAGCAAATCTTCAATACTCATCTTGCTTCCTGTATCCTCTTGTTTCCTTTCTTACATGACTACATGTGGCAATATTTATCCTATTTACAATATCTTCAAGCCATCTTTCTTCTGTACTGCTACCTGAGTCATCTTTAAAAATACAAGTTAAATACTTCTATGACCTCCACTACTTAAAGCAGATTCCCAATGTATAGTCTAGAAAATGCCAAAGAGTTCCATGACAAATGCTGCATCTTATATTCTTAAGAGGGTCACAGGGTAAATTGACTATAAAGAGCTCCCTCTAGTAGAGAAATCTGTTTAAATGTGATCAACCTAATGAGCCTGGATTCATATGATTATGGACTTTTTAAACATACCTAACAATTTTTTTGGCAATCCATTGTCCTGAAAACATACTTTAGAGTATACTGATATAAAGAATAAAATGTTAACTCCTTATCACGAATAATTTTACTATTGCTGTGGCCTCATCTTCCACAGGTCCTTCTTATTCTTAATATTCTAACAAGGACCAGGGGGCACAGTTCACACTCTTGTGCACTGTGGACAGTACCCCAAAATTTGCCATACTGATTTATCTTTCTGTATTTTTAGGTATGCAGTACCATTCTTCTGAACAGATTTTGCTCCCATCGTCCACCTAATAAATTCCCACTCATCCTTCAAGACCCAGTTTAGATGTCACCTCCTCAGTACCAGTTTGAACATCATCTACATACAGATGAATCAGAAGAGATATCATGGCCCAAAGAAATATGCAAAGTGAGATGAAAGTCAAAAACATACCTTCAGCAATGCCTATATTTAGGCATAACTCTCTGTTCTTTCAGAAGAGGCCCCATGAAGGAGACTAAAAAGGAATTTTTTAAGTTATAGGATGAAAACCAATAGAAATTTTGTTCCAGAGGCCAATTAAAATGACAAAATATTAATAGAAAGGTTCAAATACTACAGAGTTATAAATAAGAGTCTTAAGACACATTTGAGTCTTACTGATGATCTTAATAAAGCAGTTTCAGGAGAGTTATTGAATACTGCTAGATAACTATATTCTCCTTTATTCTCCAGCCAAAAACAGCAAAATACTCAGAGGACCTGAAACTACATGCACACGTGCGTGCGCACACACATTTCCATATAGAGAAAACCAGATGGAAAAACTGACAGCTTGAGATGACGTTTAAGCAGGTGAAGGATCCTGGGGGTAGAGGGCATTAAGGAAGCAGGGCAATGAGAAGGAAACTTAGAAAAGGGATTTTTCTTGTGTCTTTCCTTGGAGGGAGATGGAGATCCTGCTAAACAGGAAAAGTAAAGAACTTTTGTCCACCATTCTCTAGATTTTATGTGTAGGTGATTGATTGTCTAACAGTAACAAAATTTCCACAATTTCAAATGTTAAGGGTACAACAAAAGAGTTACAAAAGGAAGATAAGGCTATAACTTGAAAGGAAAGTAGAATTGAGGAAAAGATTTTGCTAGGCTGAAGGAAGGAGACAGAAGAAAGGTATACATTGCCACGTGCGCAGGCACACGTGCTAGGACTGCAACGAAAGAGGGATTGGATCAGGGTAACAGTTTGGTTTACATTCAATTCTCTGACCAATAATTCAGGTTTATAGACTGTTAATGTTTGATATCTCTGTACACCTCTCTCATGAACCAATAAAGAATGTTGCTTTCTTTTGACTATAACATTTTGAAGATCCAATTTGTCTTATATTTCCACAAGTATAAAAAGAAACCCTCACTTTATAACTCTGTGAACATTCAGAGAGAAAACTTTCTTAGGATTATACATGGCAAAGAAAAGAATGTTTCCTCTATCTTATGTATAGAAAACTCACATTAATAATCTTCCCTGGATATAGAACTGGTCACATAGCCTTTGGCTGTTCTTTAGTGCAATATACTGGCAACATGGAATACATTTTAGAGGTGAAGACTACTTAGGGAGTCTACAGGGAATATCTGAGCAAAAGGAATCTGCTGGATATTTCTGTACTGTTTTCATAATTCACTGTTATGAAGTCAGGCCTCAGGGAACAAGGGTCACATATTCCTTTTTCATTTTGGAACAATCAGAATATTATTTAATCAGGAGAAAATATTTTATATTATAATATCTTTAAGTAAGGAGTAGGATTGCTTTGTGATCTATGAAATGAAGGTTGAATAGAAGTAATAGGAGACCTCCTCCATACACTGTCATCAAAGCATCCAAATGTTTTATCCTGCCTGGAACATTCCTTACACATGATTCTTATTTCTTAGCTCCAAACTACGCCTAGGAGGAATCTTTTGTTCTCCGTGCTGCCAAAACTTCCACCTTCCAGCAATGACCTCAGTTTAGCACCTGCTCATAAGATGTGTTTGCACATGGTTGGTACATTATGGTGACATATATGTTCGTATCAAGGAGACTGTCATAGATTTCAGGAGATGTTAACATTTTTCCATCTGTGTGTGTGAAAGTGACGTTTCCTGTTAATTTTGTTCTCTTGCTGAACTCTCCAAGCAAAAGCCTTCTGGGGGAGGCAGAATGATGTCATTATAGTCATAGCATAAATTTTTCAACCTTTAGAATGAGACATATTGTGGCATATATTTCACTACTTTTAAAAGCAGTAAAATAAAAACTTGGAGGATGATGATATCAATTTTGTATTTTTCAAGTGTGGGGGTTTCCAGAGCCTTGAGAATGACTCCAGGGCTAAAATTTCCTCTGGCACGTGGATTTCCTCTCTCACCTTAGAATAGGCAAGCCCATCTACGGGTGTCCTTGTTTATGAGGCAAACAGAGACTTGGCTATTTAACTTCAGACGTGTCGAGACGTTTTTCAGGCAAAATAGTCTAGCACTAGTGATTTAAAAATAAAAAGAGATCAAACCTCCAATTTCAGCACTGACATGTAAAAGCCTGGAAGTTGTCACTCCCATTTTTACAACCAGAAAAAGCCGAAATCAGTAACTTTTCTTGGACTTCTTATCAGAGAACTGATACGGCAGAGCAAACTGCCATCCTGAAATTCAGAGAAAGAGGCAAATGTGGAGTCACAGTCTCCAACTCCTTTTCTTAAGAAGAAACCACTGGGGTCAAAAACTGCTGGAAACAATAATTTTGATGAACTGTTAGAGGCTGAGTGTGGCCTACCATGAGAGAGAGATATTTCTGGGGGCTGTGATCTTAAGGGGACTCCCAATACTATCTTGGGTTTTACCTCCAGGAACCATTCCAGGTTCTTACCTTGAAGAACCAAGAAAGATCCCCTCATGGCTCTCACATGGAAGAGGAAAGGTAGCCATTGTGAACTACCCCAAGAGTGGTCTCAAAATGAAGGGGTACTCTTCAAGGGAAAGATTTAAAAGAGACTTAGCCACCTAAGGGAAGGGAATTCTCTCCTCTCCAGCCTCTGTTAGCTTTCCTGCAACACCAAAGGGGGAAAAAAAATCTAAGAACTGTAACTTGTAAAGGTTACAGCCCAGGTGCAAAGCCCACTAAAAGAGATTCAGTCATAATAATACAAAATGCTTCCTCTCCCGTTTCCTTCCATCACATTGACAGGGATCCACTGCATTATAGCTCAAAGAACTAAAAGACAGACTTTATCTAAGGAAGGTATCTTAGGGAAGCCAAAGACAACGAGGGAGACAAAAACAAGGGCAATAAAGGAATTGAAGCCTTTGGCACTTACAGTTGCAGCAAATATTCAATACAGCCCTAGTCCTAGATGCACTGACATAAAACCTTACACTAAAGGCCTATTCACTTAAGTTTCTATCACCTGATACACCTTGTCTGGCCTTCAACAAAAAATTATAAGGCATGCTAAAAGACAAGAGAAAAACAAGGTCTGAAGACAGAGCAAGAATCTGACCAGATTCAGATATGACACAGATGTTAGAATTATGAGTCAGGGACTTTAAAATAACTATGATTAATATGTTCAGAGTGCTAATGGAAAAATAGAGTATGCAAGAATATATGGGTAAAGTAAGCAGAGGGATGGAAACTCTAGGAAAGAATCAAAAGAGAATGCAAGAAATCAAAACCATTGTAACAAAAATAAAAGATGCTTTAGAAGGGCTTATCAATAAACTTGGTACAGCTGAGAAAACAATAAGTGAACTTGAAGATAGGTCACTATAAACTTTCCAAAAAGAAATGCAAAAAAGAAAAAAGAAATAAAAAATTGAATAGAACATCTAATAATTGTGGTACAATTACAAAAAGTGTAACCTGCAAGCATTTGGAATACCAGAAGAAGAAAGAAGGAGCAGGAGAAATATTGGAAATAATAATGGTGAGAACTTTTCAACATTAATGATAGACACCAAACCACAGACAAGAAGCTCAAAAAATATAAGCAGGATAAATATCAAAAAATACCCCCCTCCCAAATCTAGGCATTTCATACTCAAACTTTGGAAAACTAAAGACAGAGAAAATGTTGAAATCAGCCAGAATTAAGAAAAAATAAACACACCTGACTTGTAGAGAAAAAAGGCTAAGAATTACAGCAGACATCCCTTCTAAAACATTGCTAGTAAGAAGACAGTGTAGAAGAGAGTTGATATGAACTCAAGAAGGGAATTGATGTGCTAAAAGAGGAATGGCGATGGAGTCATAGAAAATATTGAATTAAAATCAGAGAAAACAAAGAAAAATGAAATGAACAGAAAACAGAAACACAGTAGTTATTAATCCAGCTATATAAAAACACATTTTAAATGTGAATGGCCTAACTATACAAATTAAAAGACAGATTATTGTATTTTTAAAAAAGACAACTCTATGATGTCTAGAAGAAGTCCACTTTAAGAAGTCCACTTTCAGACTAAAAGTAAAGGAACAGAGGGAGAAATATCATGTTAATACTAATCAGAAGAAAACAAGGGTGGCTAAATTAATTTCCAATATAGCTGACTTCAGATCAAGGAAAATTATTAGGGATTAAGACAGGCTTCTATAATGAAAAAGGGTCAATTCTCCAAGCAGATATAACAATTCTTAATATATGTATATATCTAAATAAAAGCACTTCAAAATATGTGAGATAAAAACTGATAAAACTTTAAGGAGAAATAGATAAATCCACTATTATAGTTGCAGTTTTCATTACCTTTCTGTCAATAGCTGATACATCAGCAAGCAGAAAGTCAGTAAAGATATAGTTGAACTGAAGAGCATTATGAATCAACCTGAACTAATTAACATTTATAGAATACCCTATCCAACACTGGCAGAATAAACATTTTTCTCAAGATTTCCTGGAACATTATTAATGACAGACCATATGCTCGGTTATAACACCTCAACAAATTTAAAATAAAATAAATCATGCAGGATATGTTCTCAGACCACAGTGGGATTAAACTAGAAATCAGTAACACATAGATAGCTAGAAAAACTCCCAAATATTTGGAGATTAAACAATACACGTTAAAATAACATATGGGTCAAAGAAGAAATCTCAATAGAACTTAAAAAATATTTTGACCTAAACAAAAATGAAAATACAACCTCTCAAAATTTTTGGAATTCAGCAAAACCAGTGCTTAGAGAGAAATTTATAGTATTAAATCCATTACTTAGAAAAAAAGAAAGATTTGTAATCAATAATCTAAGTTTTCACCTTGCAAAACTAGAGAAAAAAGACCAATTGAGACTAAATCAAGTAAGAAAAAAAGAATATTAGAGTAGAAATCAATGAAATTAAAAACAGAAAAACAGAAAATCAATGAAACCAAAAACTGGTTCTTTTTTTTTTTTTTTTTTTTTTTTTTTGCGGTACGCAGGCCTCTCACTATTGTGGCCTCTCCTGTTGCGGAGCACAGGCTCCGGATGCGCAGGCCCAGCGGCCATGGCTCACGGGCCCAGCCGCTCCGCGGCATGTGGGATCTTCCCGGACGGGGGTACGAACCCATGTCCCCTGCATCGGCAGGCGGACTCTCAACAACTGCGCCACCAGGGAAGCCCCAAAAACTGGTTCTTTGAAATAATCAATAAAATTGTTATAAACCTGTTGGCAAATTAAACAAGAAAAAACAGAGAATAAACAAATTCACAGTAAAGGAAGGAAAGAGTGATCATCACTACCGGTTCCAACAACATTAATAGAATAAGAGAAGAATATTAACAGCTTTATGCTCCCAAATTGATACCTTATTTAAAAAAAGATCAGTTCCTTGAAAGATACAAAAATACCAAAATTCACACAAGGAAAAAATCTAATTTGAATAGCCTACATCTGTTAAAGAAATCGAATTAACAATTACCTTTCAAAAGAGGAAGCATTGGCTCAAATGGTTTCATTGGTGAATTATACCAAATATTTAAAGAAGAAATCATACCAATTCTCCACAATCTCTTCCAGAATATAAATGTAGAAGAAACACTACCTAACTCATTCTATGAGGCCAACATTACCCTAATATCAAAACCAAAGACATTACAAGGAAGGAAAATTACAGATCAATATCTCTCATGAACACAGATCAAAATTCCTCAAAAATATATTAGCAAATTTAATTCAACACTATTAAGAGAATAATAATAATAGTCACAAACCAGGGGAAATATTTGCAAAACACATACCTGAAAAGAACTTGTATTTAAAATATACAAATAATTCTTAAAATTCAACCCATAAGGAATCATACAACCTAATTTAAAAAGTAAAACAAAACAAAAAGAACCCAAACTCACTGGAGAAGATATATAGATGGAAAATAAGTATATGAAAAAATGATCAACATTATTTGTCATTGGGAAATTCTAAATTAGAACAACAATGAGATACCATTACATACGTATTAGAATGGGTAAAATTTTTTTAAAAAGATGATAATACCAAAGATGGTGAGGATTTGGAACATTCCTGGTAGGACAATAAAATGGTGCAGTCAATTTAGATGACAGTTGGAAAGCTCCTTGTAATGCTAAACATAGTCTTACCATCTGATCATAGCATAAGCAATCATGCTTCTAGATACATGTCCAAATTTTTGCAAACTTATGTCTATAAGAAAGCCTGCACAAAAATGTTTATAACAACTTTATTCATCATCACTAAGACCTGGAAGCAACCAATATGCCCTTCAATAGGTGAGTGAATAAACAAACAGTGGTACCTCAAGTAAAATGAAATATTACTCAGTGATAAGAAATAAATATCAATTTTGAATTGAATTTTCATATGAAAACTATGAATTATCATTTTTAAGTGAAAGAAACCAGTCTGAAAAGGTTACAGACTATATAATTCTAATTACATGACATCTGGAAAGGGCAAACATATACAGTAAAAAGATCAGTGGTTGCAGGAGGGAAGGGGAAAAGAATCAAATAGGTGAAGCACAGAGGACTTACACGGCGGTGAAACTATTCAGTATAAAACTGCGATGGTGGATATATAACATTATGCACTTGTCAAAACCCGTAGAAGAGTGCTGTACAGAGAGTGAAACAGTGTATGCAAATTTGAAAAATCAGTTAGTAGGTCCTGAGATTTCAGGATGGAATGCAGTATATGACAAAAAGATATAACCTTATTACAAAAAAGTGAAACAATCTCACTGAAGGTGGTAGGGAGAAAAGGTACTGACTTAACTTTGTAAATAAGTAGAGTCTGTAAGACTAAAGGCAAAAGAACTGTACATAAGCACTATACTATAATTTGTAAAGTTTTTCCCCCCATGGGAGTATGGATTAACATTTCTGATACTGCTATACATGTATACTGGAATTGAATAATTAAGTAAATAGATTGTGGATTGTGGGAGCCAGCTTTCTTACTGTTGGACTAAGAATTTACAATTAAGCAAAGGAATGAGAATGAAATCATCAATGAAGCAACTGATTAGAGTTGGAGACATCAGTATTATGTTTAGCTTAATACATATACAGATGGTTACATATAGTAATATTTATAGATATTTGTATATACATGGGTTAATAGGCACACAAATATTTCTTTCTTTTGTAGCAGAGAAGGTCTAAAAGAAATAGCACTCCATTAGCAAAGAGTATACCTAGTACCCCGATCTTGGTTTCTAATACCATTTTCCAATAAAAGGAACCAGAGCTCCAAAGAAAAATGACTGATTCTAGGTTTGGGGCAGGAAATATACAAGATAGGCCTGGATCATCTTATAACACCAGCAAGTGGAGAAATGCTACACACACAC
This sequence comes from Hyperoodon ampullatus, assembly GCF_949752795.1. Classification (NCBI taxonomy): domain Eukaryota; kingdom Metazoa; phylum Chordata; class Mammalia; order Artiodactyla; family Ziphiidae; genus Hyperoodon; species Hyperoodon ampullatus. The sequence continues at coordinate 111,047,670 of NC_136916.1, read as the reverse complement.
ACACACACACACACACACACACACACACACTGATGGGGGTACGTTAAAAAAGATACGAGATACAACTGAAAGAGTTCTCAATAGCTAGGGACGGAACCATGAGCAGAGAAATAAAGTAGTATTGAAATTTAACCAAAGTATCAAATACCCATTAAGTCCATACTGATATAAATAAATGACAATAAATAAATGAAGGAGAAGAGACAAAGATCCCTTGCAGAAGAATTCCAAATAATTTGTGTAGATATTGAGTACTTTATCCTCAAAGAAATGGAACATAATTCCCCAGTCTTTAGGTGAGGGCTATGCATAGTGACTCCCTTCCAAAAAGTACAGTATGGCACAGGGTAGAGACAATTACTTTAGAGTGGAGAAACCTCAGCAACACTACCTCACCCAGATAATGGTCAACATCAACAATGGTAAGTCATGTTGATAGTATGTACCGTCGACATGATGTGAGGATAATGGCACTTCACGTCTATGGTCTTCCTCTCAAAAACATAACCCCAGTCTACTATTGAGAAGTACATCAGACAAATCCTAATAGAGGGGCATTTGACAAAATACTTAATTGGTACTCCTAGAAACTGTGAAGGTCATCAAAAACAAGGAAACTTTAATAACTCTCAAAGTGAAGAGTAGCCTAAGGGATTCTGACAACTAATTGCAACATGGTACATTTAGTTGTACCATTTTGGATGGGATTCTGGAATGACAAAACCAAGAGGACATTGGGTAATAACTAAAGAAATCTGAACAAAGTATAGACCAGTTAAAAGTAATATATCAATATTGGTTTATTAATTGTAACAAATGTACTATACTAATGTAAGATGTTAATAATAGGGGAACCTGGGTACAGAGTTTATGGGAAATCACTACTATATTTTTTCTGTAAATCTGAAAATGTTCTAAAAATAAAGTTTATTAACAAAATATGCTACTTGATTCACATGAAATAGAAAAAAAAAAGAGTCCCCTTGGGCTTCCCTGGTGGCGCAGTAGTTGAGAGTCCGCCTGCCAATGCAGGGGACATGGGTTCGTGCCCCGGTCCGGGAACATCCCACATGCTGCGGAGCGGCTGGGCCCGTGAGCCATGGCCGCTGAGCCTGCGCGTCCGGAGCCTATGCTCCGCAACGGGAGAGGCCACAGCAGTGAGAGGCCCGTGTACCGCAAAAAAAAAAAAAAAAAGAAAAAAAAAATGAGCCCCCAAATAATACTGATAAAAATAGAAATTAAATCATTCACTCTGATGACTTTAGATGGTTTTGATGATGATGGTTTTAGAACTAGTAATCAACACAGAGGTGACAAAAAGCTTCCACATTTGTGCTCTATATATTAAGATAAATGAGAAAACAGACCATTCTATCTAAACTCTCTATCTTTACTTTTACTGTGCAATTTATATTTTACCTTCAGAATATTAAAATACTCTTTGTTTTAAATAATATTTCCCTGGGAATTCCCTGGTGGTCCAGTGGTTAGTACTTGGCACTTTCACTGGCCGGGGGGCCAGGGTTCAATCCCTGGTCAGGTAACTCAGATCCCACAAGACTCGCAGTGTGGCATGCATAAATAAATAAATAAATAAAATTTAAAAATTCCCCCTTATTATAGAATTAATACATATTCATTGTAGAAAATTTGGAAAGTATCAAAAAGTGTAAAGAAGAAAATGAGAATACCTACAATTGCACCATCCAGTCAAAAGAAGTTTTTTAAAGTTTTAGTATTTATTTTCTAGACATAACATTTTATTTTAGTAAAATATTTCTGAGCATTTCCATATGAATATGATCACATTTAAAACATTACTGAGGGCTTCCCTGGTGGCGCAGTGGTTGAGAGTCCGCCTGCTGATGCAGGGGACACGGGTTCATGCCCCTGTCCGGGAAGATCCCACATGCCACAGAGCGGCTGAGCCCGTGAGCCATGGCCGCTGAGCCTGCGCGTCTGGAGCCACGGGAGAGGCCACAACAGTGAGAGGCCCGCATACCGCAAAAAAAAAAAAAAAAAAAAAAATTACTGAACCTCATTCAGGTCATTTTGCCACATATTGTGTTCTAGAGTATATTGTATCATTGGGTAAATATTTTGGGGGAATGCAAATAAGTTTACATATAATTATATTAGTGAGAAGATATCATATAAATTATACCTATATAATGACATTTTTGACTGAATGTATTTGTCAGTCAAATAAAATAAGTCAATTGAGTTTTAAAACTATCCAAACTGATTGACATCTTAGACATAGAGTAAATTTGATTGAAAATCCTTTTCTTCACTCATTAAACATTCATTCAATGAATATTTGCAAACCTACTATGTGCCAGGCACTGTTTTAGGCTCTAGGCACATAGGTGAACCAACGAGATATAGTTCCTGACTTCACAGAACTTATATTCTCGTGGGGTGGCAGATAAATTATATATATATATATATATATATATATATATATATATATGTGTGTGTGTGTGTGTGTGTGTGTGTGTGTGTGTGTGTGATATGGTGATATGTGCTATTGAGAAAAATAAAGAAGGAAGCACACTAGGAAATAAATAAGGGTGGTGAGTGCAAGAGGATTGGACTGCCTTCTGTTCATAGGGTTCTAGGGGAGTCCTGGGCTTTCTATAGTTACTACGGAAGGGCGTATTAACACCTAAAAAGTTGATAGTGAATGTAAGGTTGAAAATTTTGCAGGATAGTAGGATAGAGGTCTTTTTGTGAACACCCTAAATTCAGAACCCTTTCTTTTTTTTTTTTTTAACATCTTTATTGGAGTATAATTGCTTTACAATGGTGTGTTAGTTTCTGCTTTATATCAAAGTGAATCAGTTATACATATACATATGTTCCCGCATCTCTTCCCTCTTGTGTCTCCCTCCCTCCCACTCTCCCTATCCCACCCCTCTAGGTCATCACAAAGCACCAAGCTGGTCTCCCTGTGCTATGCAGCTGCTTCCCACTAGCTATCCAGAACCCTTTCTTAACTACTGTCCTGGTGAAATGGAAGTTGTGGAAGAAGCAGTCTTACCTGTGGAGCTCCTGTGTGCTTTTGTAACTACTGCTAACGGTGGTCCAAAGGCTGGGGGAAGTGACTGTCTAATCATGTAGATGAATTTAGCAAAAAACCAAGGTGGTTTTACCTCAGCCCTGTGGGTGTCAAGTCTGTCCATGAGAAAGCTCTTTTTATTAGACCTCTTCATAGGTAACTGTGCAGGATGTCCCCAAATGCCTTTATACTTTGAAACCTTAAAACTAGATAACTTTCTGACCCTCAATATAATTGTCTGTAAAAATGAGATGGTAGGGTTTCTGGTCTGGCATGTAAGGAATTTAAAAGTCTACACTTTCTATACTAACAATGAGTAAAAAGCTGAACAAACTGAAAAATAAATGACCTTTCTTAGACCCATTATAGAAGTGAGGTCATAGGGCAAACCACTGCCCCCCCAAATTTCAAAGACTGACAAGTAGATAAAGAGAAGCACAATTTACCGGTGCAGAAACCCATGAGCAGAAATCTCTGTGAGAGCCAGTGTTGAGGGTAAGAAAACCTAAACTGTAGTTGATGAATTGCTGGAGGCTCAGTGTGGACAAGACTGAGAGTTAAAAACTCCAGGAGGACTGTCACAGGTGGGTTTTACCTCTTGGAGCTTTACCAGGTCCTTACTGTGAATATCAGAGGAAAATCCCCTCATGCTTCAGGCAGGGTGAGGAGAAAAGGAACAATTTTGAAACATGGAGTATTCTGTTCCTCTTAACAAGGCCTGCCCTGAGGAGAAACTTTTTAACCAAAGCCTAATCTGCTGGGGTATTATCAGAGTCTAACTGACTTGGGGGAAGGGAAAAACCTGAGAAGCTTTGAAATTCACAGTCCACTGGCACAGGCTCACCAAATGACTGAGAGCTAATTGTAGGACTAGAGAACACTTCCTCTCCCTCCGCATTTTACCAATACATTACTAAAGGCCTATTTAACACAATTCCTTTTGACTGGTACATCATGTCCACCTTTCAACAAAAAAATAACAGGGAAAAAGCCCACAGTTTGAGTAGACTGAACAAGCATCAGAACCAGAGTCAAATATGGCAGGAATCTTGCAATTATCAGAAAAGGAATTTTTAAAAAAACTATAATTAATTAATATGCTAAGGGCTTTAACAGAAAAATTAGACAACATGCAGGAACAATGTAAGCAGAGAGATGAAATACCTAAGAAAGAATAAAAAGAGAGGCTAGAGATAAAAAACAATCTAACAGAAATACAGAATGCTTTAATGGGCTCATCAGTAGACTGAACATAACAGAGGAAAGAATCTCTGAGCTTCGGGATATAACAATGGAAACTTTCAAAACTGAAAAGCAAGAGAAAAAAGACTGAAAACATAAATGTCCAAGAATGGTGGGACAATGATAAAAGGTATAACATATATGTAATGGCAATACCATTCAAAGCAGTAATGAATGAGAATTTCCCCAAATTAATGTCAGACACTAAACCTTAGATCCAGGAAGCCCCAAGAACAATAAGTAGAATAAGTAGGATAAACGTTAAAAAATCCTACACCTAGGCATATCATATTTAACTTCAGAAAATCAAAGATAAAGAAAAAAATCCTGAGAGAAGACAGAGGAATCCAAACATATTACCTATAGAGGAACAAAGGTAAGAATTAAATCCTATTTCTCCTCAGAAATCATGCAAGCAAAGAGTGAAGTGAAATATTTAGTGTTTAGAGAAAAAAAGCTACTAATCTAGAGTTCTGCACCCTGTGAAATTATCCTTCAAAAGGGAGGAAGAAATAGACTTTCTCAGACAAACAAAAATTGAGAGAACATATAGGCTAAAACTGTCTTTGTTTGCAGATGACATGATCATCTATGTAAAAATCCAAAACAACAAAAAAACCTCCTGAAACTAATAACCAATTATAACAAGGTTGTAGAATTCAAGGTTAATACACAAAAGTCCATTACTTTCCTACATACCAGTAATGAACAAGTGAAATTTGAAATTAAAAACACATTTACATTAGCACTCTCAAAAATGAAATAATTAGGTATAAATCTCACAAAATATGTACAAGATCTACACAAGCATCTTATATGAGAAAACCCACAAAACTCTGACGAACAGAATCAAAGAAGCCTAAGTAAATGAAGAGATACACTATATGTTCATGTATAAGAAGACAATATTGTCGAAATGTCAGTTCTTCCCAACTTGATCTATAGATTCAATGCAATCCCCCCAAAATTCCAATAAGTTATTTTGTTATCAACAAACTGATTCCAAAGTTTATATGGAGATTCAAAAGACCCAGAACAACCAACTCAACAATAAAGGAATACAAAGTCAGAGGACTTGACACTATGTACCTCAAGACTTACTAAAAAGTTACAGTACTGAAGACAGTGTGGTAGTGGTGAAAGAATAGACATAGATCAGTGGAACAGAACAGACACCCAAGATAGACCCACGTAAATACAGTCAACTGATCTCTGACAAAAGGAGCAAAGGCAGCACAATGGAGAAGAGACAGTCTTTTGAACAAGTGGTACTGGAACAACTGGACACGCACATGCAAAAAAATGAATCTAGACACAGAACGTACACCCTTCACAAAAATTAACTCCATATGGATCTCAAATCTAAATGTAAATTACAAAATTATAAAACTTCTAGAATATAAGAGAAAACCAAGGTGGCCTTGGGTATGGCAATGACTTTTTGATACAACACAAAAAGAACAAAACATGAAAAAAATAATTGATTAGCTGGACTTAATTAAAATTAAAACCTTCTGCTGTGCAAAAGACAACGTCAAGAGAATGAGAAGACAAGCCAAAGACTGGGAGAAAATGTTTGCGTGAGACATATCTGATAATGGACTGTTATTCCCAATACACAAAGAACTCTTAAAACTCAGCAATAAGAAAATTAACAATCTGATTAAAACATGAGCAAAAGACCTGAACGAACTTTGACTAAAGAAGATATACAGAATGCAAGTAAGCGTATGAAAAGATGTTCAACATCATATGTCATTAGGTAATTGCAAATTAAAACAAAGAGATGCCACTACACCACTACTAGAATGGCCAAAATCCAAAACACTGGAAATACCAAAGACTAGCAAGTATGTGGAACAACTGCAACTCTCATTTGTTGCTGGTGGGAATACAAAATGGTACAGTCACTTTATTACACAGTTTGGTAATTTCTAAACTAAACATACTCTTACTATATTATCCAGCAACTGCACTTCTTGGTATTTACCACAGTAACTGTTGGGCTGCAACCCCTAGATCTACAAGACCTGTATTTGCCCAGTTTTTTTTTTTTTTTTTTTTTTTTTTTTTTTTTTTTTTTTTTTTTTTTTTTGCAGTACGCGGGCCTCTCACTGCTGTGGCCTCTCCCGCTGCGGAGCACAGGCTCCGGACGCGCAGGCTCAGCGGCCATGACTCATGGGCCCAGCCGCTTCACGGCATGTGGGATCTTCCCGGACCGGGGCACGAACCCGTGTCCCCTGCATCGGCAGGCGGACTCTCAATCACTGCGCCACCAGGGAAGCCCTGCCCGGTTTTAAGAATGAAGAAATAGCCTGGTGTCAGGAACACAGACATCCATGGTGTAATGGATCAGGGAGCTTACATATCTGAAGGTCGTGGAGCTACATGCTACTGTGTCCAGAGGGCAGCAGGGCAGGACATGGCAGCAGTCTTGGCTCAGGAGGAGGGGGAGGTTACCAGTTACAGGGGGAATTGACATCCGATTGGGTCATCGGTTACCAGGGAAACTAGCAGAGGGGCACACCCCTCACCTCCCCTTTGATAAGCTATCAAGGTTGAGCTGTTCTGATTTAAAGATTAGAACAATCACCAGCTGGGGCAGTGGCAAGTCTATAGAAGGTCAATCCTGTGAGTAGGGTATAGGTGAAGCAGGCACTGGTCAAGCAAGAGAACAGCCACCTGGGTGACCTGATCATACACTTCACCCCTGCATACCCTGAATGACCCTTACAATCTTGTTCCACCCCTCTTCCACAGTATCCCTGAGGTCAGGTATGTAGAGGGTTGCTGCAACCAGATACCACAAATACAATACAGAATCCAGCAGCTAAAGAATATCAAGAGTAAGATACCTAGTATGCTAATAACAGTCATTCACCAGGATGTGGGCAAATTTTGGAGCCAAGCGCTTACCAGGTCAATGAAGAGGGAGTCAATGATGGCAGTGTCCTGTCCAGTTATAAGGAAGGTGAGCCCACCCCTGGTTTTCACAAACCCAGAGCCACCCCCATGGGGAGAGGCATGCCCTGGCCCTAAAAGAAACATCCTGGTGGACTAGCCAGGAGGCAGCAGTCACACTACAGGTCTGCTACTCCATGTTACACTGAGTGCCATTGGGGGGGATCCATTAGGTCTTTATAAATGAAAAACAGTTAATCCCACTAGTTGGACTTGTGTGTCCAGAAGCCAGCCTTTTCCACTCCACACTGCATAGCCCAGGGAGACTCATGGGCAATCAGTTGTACAGTAACGTTGACTGACGTGTGGTCCTTCTGATGTATTGGCATATAGGACAGGAAGATGGTGAGAGTCTTTCCCCCCACCCTTGTCCATTGTCCCCACATAGTCACATTAGCCGGGTCAACTTTTTATGGAAGTCCAGAGGAGGACAAAAACGCCATCTCACTGTAGACCCAGCAATGAGCCTCATTTTGCAGTGAGGCCATTGTTGCTTCCCAGTCCACCAATAGATTTCCTTCACTCAGGCGAGGGGTGAAATGTAAGACATCTAACAGGCACAACACAGGGAAGATCATGACCATGAAGCAAAATACAAGCAGTAACCACACCTGAAATAATACCACACCTGCCTGTGGTTTTTGTCCTGGTCTTCAATACTGTTCAGAAAACTCAAGTTTTCAGTAATACAGGAAGTGTCCAAAATCACATGTACAATGGTCACCTAGTTTTACCTCGGATGTCTGAACCACAGCTACTCCATTTTGACTTTCAAATGCATTTCTTTTCGCAGTGGCCAAAGCAGATGTATAATGCATGTTTGATAGGTCACGGAACAGGCCACTCTGGTCAGTAAAATTTAAGTTAAAACATGCATAAGTCAGAATGACTTCCCCATACCTCCACATGTGAAGATTTCCCCATCATTTCCACTTTTGATTGCAAATCTCTTGATAGACCAAAGTATATGTCCCTTGAAGCCAGGGTGAATACTGCCTGCCTGCCTGCCCTGGGCTCAGATCATGTCCCTAGGGGCTAGGCCTCCTTTATATTTGCACAGTTATCCACATTGGGGGAAAACTGATCAGAACAATCTCAGAGGTATGTTGATGGGGAAATATTTTATAGGCTATACATTTTATCATTTATACCAAATTGTTACACAAACACTGTACATGTGCTTTTAGCAGCAGACTTAAAGCAAGCAGTGTTACACATCATGAGTAGTTGTACTCTGTGACAATTTCACTTGATCATTTTCTTTTCCTCCTGAACATCAGGGTAAATGTGTGGCTAACACAATAACTTTTATAAATCTAGACCTTGATTAACAGGACTAGAATTTAACTTAATATCTACTGAAACATAATATTTTTCTCTCTAAATTACCCTCATCTCCACCAAATACAGCCAAATCAAGACTGATTTGTTTGTAAAATAAGTCTGGTCAATTGACCGCAGAGGCTCCTCCAAATTGGCTGTGGAACTCCTCAGAAGGAGTCTCAGACTGAATTCCCAAAAGGCCTCTCAAGGCCAGGAAAGCCATGCCAGAAGCCTGCCATCAGGTCCCACCTTGGTGTATTTCCCTCTTTTAGAGGTCCCCAAAATTTTGAGATTCCTGCACATGCCTGGAGACAGTCTTTCCCATTCACTTGATTAAGGCTGCTCAGAACTCAAGAGTCTCCAATTTCTGGAGGGACCAGGCAGAGAGAAAAGAAAAATGTTTCAATTCTACCCACAGGTGTAGTTTACCAAATTGCCTTAGGTTGTAACTAACTTGAGGAGAAGGGCTTCCCTGAATCTGGAAAATACAGATCAAAACCAGTAATATTCCAGACAAAAGACCATAAAAATTATGATCATATTCACCAATCCTTCTGTTAACATTTTATGAAGCCATCAGTGTTTCCCTTAGGACTCTTTAATTTTTAACCCAGTTCAGCAGTATGACCTGGAATTTATCAGAGACCTGTATTTGTCAAAATGTTCTTCCTATGAATCTTCTTGAAGCACTTTTGCAAAAGCATCAGAGTACAACTGTCTAAAAGTGACAAAAGATTTTAAAAGCCATGGTTAAACACATGATTACAATGTAATTACCAAAGAAACTTGGTTACAATAACTACAATTATGACTGGTTATAATCTTAAACCTTAAAAACTTTAAAATCTCTGGCAAAAAACAAGAATCAAGTAATTGTGAACTGTTTACCATACCAGCATTTCCTGATTGGAAAATTTATGCTTTAGTCTTTCTCTCCTAAGAAGGCAAAGGTAGGTAAGCTTAGACCTGCCCAGAAATTAATGTTCCAATATTTTATCCTATTTGAAATGACCCAGATAGTCAACGAATTCTCTTCATTTAACTTAATTTAGTTGCAAGTTACCAAAATCTGGAGAAACTATTATAGATAGATATTCCCAAAACATAACTACTCCTATAGAGTTTAAAAAGGGCTCTCTCTCTTTTTCCTTCACTCTCAGGGATCAGATGATAAAAGTTCCTGAAAACCCAGGTAAGTCATTTACATCTCAAAGGCACAGAAGAGAAATACCAGATTGCTTCTAGAAAGCTAGCTTCCTCTAAGTGCAAGAGCAAAAACCAGTTTTAGAATGTCAAAAGATTCTAAACTTGGCCATTTTCAGGGATTTTTTTTTCCAGTTTAAACAAATAACAGTAAAAGACAGTAATACAAATCATTCACTCACAGTCACATGCCTCACTTTCAGAGGAACAAGAATCAGCATTCGACATGAAAAGATGCTCATCATTTCTAATTATTAGAGAAATGCAAATCAAAAGTACAATGAGGTACCACCTCACACTGGTCAGAATAGCCATCATTAAAAAGTCTACAAATAACAAATGCTAGAGAAGTTGTAGAGAAAAGGGAATGCTCCTACACTGTTGCTGGGAATGTAAATTGATACAGCCACTATGGAAAACAGTACGGAGGTTCCTCAAAAAACTAAAAGTAGAGAATGCACTTGAGGACACGGAATGTGGGAACGGTAAGCTGGGATGAAGTGAGAGAGTGGCATGGACATATACACACTCCCAAATGTAAAATAGATAGCTAGTGGGAAGCAGCCGCATGGCACAGGGAGATCAGCTTGGTGCTTTGTGTCCACCTAGAGGGATGGGATAGGGACGGTGGGAGGGAGAAGCAAGAGGGAGGAGATATGGGGATATATGTATATGTATAGCTGATTCACTTTGTCATAAAGCAGAAAGTAACACACCATTGTAAAGCAATTATACTCCAATAAAGATGTTAAAAAAAAGAACTAAAAGTAGAGTTGCCATTTGATCCAGCAATCCAACTCCTGGGCATATATTCAGACAAAACTATAATTTGAAAAGATACATGCACCCCTACGCTCATAGCAGCACTATTTACAGTAGCCAAGACATGGAGACAACCTAAATGTCCATAGACAGATGAATGGATAAGAAGATGTGGTACATATATACAATGGAATATTACTCAGCCATAGAAAAGAATGAAATAACATCATTTGCTGCAACATGGATGGACCTAGAGATTATCACACTAGTGAAATCAGAAAGAGAAAGACAAATACCATATGATATCACTTATATGTGGAATCTAAAATATGACACAAATGAACTTATCTATGAAACAGAAACAGACTCACAGACATAGAGAACAAACTTGTGATTGCCAAGGGGGACAAATGGATTGGGGGTTTGGGGTTCACAGATGCAAACTGTTATATATAGAAAGGATAAACAGCAAGGTCCAGCTTTATAGCACAGGGAACTATATTAATATCCTGTAATAAACCATAATGGAAAAGAATATGAAAAAAGAATATATACATTTTATATATATATATATATATATATATATACACATACATATGGATCACTCCAGATATATACATGTATCTGAATCACTTTGCTGTCCAGCAGAAATTAATACAACATTGTAAATCAACTATACTTCAATAAATTAAAAAAAAAAGGAATCAGCATTTAAGTTAACCTTCACCTCAGCTGTTGGCTTAGCCTCTGTGGTTTTAATTTTAAAATCAACAGCCAAGGCACAGCTGCAGCCAATTCTTTTTTCCCACTGTAATGGCAGCCAGTAGCCCCACAGCAGCCTTGGGGGCTGTTGAATTATATGAACCCTCTGTACTCTCTTGGTGGCCCCCATTCATCAAGGACAGCCACCACAGGGCCCCACGTACTACTGGACGGACACCCCGGGATTACTTCTGCAACTTTCAGGCAGGAAGGCTGCTAGTAGACAGCCGCCGCAACTTTCCATTCCCCGTCCTCATTTCCCGACACCTCGGCGTTCACTTGAGTTTCCTTGGTCTCCTGGCTGCTCTGCCAATTGTTGGGCGGCACCCCCAGGCCTCTGAGGCCTGTACTTGCCCAGCTTCAAGACTGAAGAAAGAGCCCAGAGTCAGAAACAGAGACACCCATGGTGTAATGGATGGGGGAGCCTACCTGTCTGAAGCCAGGTCCTGGAACTACACGCTACTGCCTGCAGAGGACGACAGAGCGAGCATGGAGGAAGTCTTGGCTCCAGGGGGAGGGGGAAGTTACCAGTTATAGGGGGAAGTGACATCTGATTGGCTCATCGGTTACCAGGGAGGAGCACACCCCTCACCGCCCCTTTGTTAAGCTATCAAGGTGGAGCTGTTCTCATTTATAGGCTAGAACAAGCACCAGCTGGGGCAGTGGCAAGTCTGTAGCAAGGTCAATTCTGTGAGTAGGGTATAGGTGAAGCAGGCGCTGGTCCAGCAGGGTATGTAGAGAGAGCAAGAGCACAGCCACCTTAGGTGGCCTGACCGTACCCCGCTGAAAACTTAATGTCTATGAAAAAACCTGCACGTGGATGTTTATAGCAGCTTTATTCATAACTGCCAAAATTTGGAAGTCCTAGATGTCCTTCAGTATAAGAATGGGTAAATAAACTGTGCTACATCCAGACAATAGAATATTATTCATTGCTAAAGAGAAACGAACTCTCAAGCCACGGAGGAACCTAAATGCATATTATTAAGTAAAAGAAGCCAGTCTGAAAAGTCTACACGCTATAGGATTTCAACAATATGACATTCTGGAAAAGGCAAAACTATGGAGATAGTAAGAAGTCTGTGGTTAACAGGAATCGGGGAGGAGGGAGGGATGAATAGGAGGGGCATAGAGGATCTTTAGGGCAGTGAAACTACTCTGTGTGATACTACAATGGTGGATATGTGTCATTATATATTTGTCGAAACCCAAAGAACGTACAACAACATGAGTTAAACCTAATATAAACTGTGGACTTTGGATGATAATGATGTGTCAACATAGGTTCATTAATTGTAACAAATGTACCACTGTGGTGAGGGAAATTGATAGTGGGGGAGGTTTTGCACGTGTGCGTACTGTCTGTATTTTTGCTCAGTTTTGCTGTGAACCTAAAACTGCCCTAAAAATAAAAATTATAATTTAAAAAAATGAAATGGTGTTGCTGAGTTGTCTAATGAAGTATTCTACTGAAAAAAATTCCACAAAATTATTTAATTTTTCAGAATATTTAAACATACATTGCTATAAAACATAAAACTATAAAATATAGAGATAAGGAAACACATAATTTATTTTCATATAGCTTTTCAGTTGGGTTCACCATTTATATAATAAAAGACCATAAGAAATTGTTACTTCTTAAAAAAAAGGGGGGGGGGGACTTCAGGTGGTACTAGCAATTGAGACAAACCTAAAACACAAGGCAATCTTGCAAATGTTGCCAGGAGGTTGAGTAGTTTATAGGAAATATGAGCTGACATTTGCAACAAGGTTGGTGATTTAAGGTTCAGATTGGAAATGGTTAGTTATGTTTTATTCCGTAGTTTGAACGCAATGGAATCAAGCAGTATATGATGGGGTGCTTTTAATTTCTTTTTCAGCTTTATAACTTTTCTAAGCCAAGGAGCTACATATCAAACCAGAACCATCCTGAAAGCTAATGAAGAAATGCTTTTTCCATTAAAGGGAAAACAATGTAGAGGGTAAACAATTAATCATAATTTTTCTTGGGAGCTTTAAGAAATTTCTTTTTCTCTACCTATTTTTTTCTTTTTCTTCCTATTTAGTTGCTCACACAGAGTTCTGTTATTTTCTCATTGGAAAGGGCTAGTGGACGGATGATTTAAAAGTGTAAAGTGCTAAGGTGATGGAATTATCAGAGCAGATTATATCCTTAGCTATGTGTATTCTTATTCGTGGACCAGTACACAAACCATTTTCTCTTCTTTCTTCACATCTCACCATCTAGAGCTGTGTAGAAAATTCATTCAGTTAGTGGTTCATTCAATGATTATTTATTGAGCACTTTTTATGTGTGAAGTGGTTTTCTGGCATATAATATTAAGCAAAAGAAGAATCACTTTGCCCTCATGGAGCTTACTGTTGACTAGAAGAGATGGACATTAATCCAGTAATAACATAAATTGATAAGGGCTAGGAAAAGGCAATGTATAAGAGGGTATAATAAGAATTCAGCTTTGGGAAGTCAGAGATAACTGTCCCTAAAGAAGTGAAATTAAGCTGAAGTCAAAGAATAAATAGAAGTTATCTGGTGAAAGAGGGCAGGAAAGAGCATTCCAGGCAGAAAATATTTAGTTAAATATGTTGTCGTAGACAGGGCTTAATATGAGTTTACTGTCAACACATAACAATAGATAATAGAATAATTGCTAACCCAAATGCTACAACCGATTTTGCACTAAATATGTATTTTAAACTCCAAAATTATTAAATTGGCTCTGTTCGGGAGATGAGATCATGAGTGGGTCTTTTTTCTTTCCTATTTTTCTAAACATAGTTGAAACACTCTCATATAATAGGAGTATTTTACCAAAAAACAAACAAAATAATTGTGTTACCTCTATTGTGTTTTCCAGATAGCTTGCATCCTTGTAGTGTTTCCCATTCAACATCTTATTTTCAATCAATGTAACCTGATTTTTCTCAAAAATAGAACATTCTTTAAAAATTCCCCATTTATAACTTATGCCATTCTTGGCTCAGAGGACAGCCTTATAAGGGAAGGGGATGCTGTACCCTGAGAGGGACCTCTCGACCAGTCAGAATGCTCATTATCAGTCCAATTATCCCCTGATAATTGGCCTGCCTGTGGGAATAATAGGCTGGGATGATTTAACTCAGTGCTGACATATTCACAGCACCTACACACTGCATTCTAAACTTCTTAATTTTTCCTTAAATAATGGAAGAATCTGATTCTAGCTGTTAGAATACTTTATTTGCTCAACATTTAACTTCCTGTGAACACTGAAGAACCACTCTGCTGAGACCCAAGGAATGTGCCTTGTTTGTACAAAACTTTGCAATGTTGGCAATAAATCTTACATAACGTCCAGCTTTCTTATTTTGTCTCTATACGACATTCTCCAAAAAGACAAGTGTCCTTGGACTCTGTGAAATTTAGTCATAGGATAACACTCCTAGAATGGAGTCACTTGGCTTGTAAATGCTTACCAGCATTTCAACACTTCTAGATGGCTGGCTGATGTCCAAATGAGTCTAGGGATTGGCCAAGGAGAGGAATCGTGATGGAATTTTACAGAGGAGAGGGTATTTGCCTTTGTGTGTTTCTTGAAATAATTAGGTTGAATTAGGTTACACTCATGGTATAGTGTTCTAAAGTTTCCAATTTGAGATTCAAATGTCCTCATTTTTTTACATCTTGTGCTCCTGAAAATTTGTTAGCAGGATGAGGATATTTGGATCCTTTAGGTCTCTTTTTTTTAGCTGCATAAACTTATCTGTTTAATAAATAATTCACACACTGGCCAGAAACCAAGTGGACAAACTGTACTAACTAACCCTTTAATACTTGGCTCCTTTGTATAATGACCCAGCCCCATTATTAGATAATGAAAGAGTGTATGAGAAAGTGGGAGATTATTTATGATGGAAACAAAATGAAACTAATGGGACAAGATTTGAAAGCTGTGATGCATGAAAGGTGCTATGCAGACAGCTCTGGCACCATGACAAACAGAGATAAAGGCTCAGTGGGAAGCAACAGTGTGAACATGACTATGATGAAGAAAGAATGGATTTCCTGAATGAATCCTTGCCATCTGGTGTTTGTTTAATACACAATGAAGGTCAAATGGCTACTGATCCTTTTTTCTATAGTCCAGTGACTACAAGTATGAGAGGAATCAATGAGTTTATCGATATGCCTGGAAATGACTCACCATATGATCTGATTGATTCAATAAAACTGAAGTAACTTGTCATTACTCTTTCAAATGTGGTTTGGCTATAACTACAATTCTGTATTTTTAAAGCCAATTTGCTAGACCAAATGTGACTGGTACTTTTATCAAGATTAATGTTTTGAAGCACTTAATTTTATAGGTATGAATGATTAATAGGAAGGGTCAGGAGGAAAGTTTCTCATAAAGCTGCATATTTCTCTTATTTTCCAATAGAGCTGTTAAACATTTGTTTCTGTTGATTGGTGGTGGATTAAAGAAATCTTTTTCCCCCCACTTTGCCTTTTCTATGTATGAGATTGATTACACACCTATTTTTTGTAATTATTCCTAGGGGACATGTTAACTTTGGTGAAATATGTTTATTAAGCGTTATATGTTTGCAGAATATGCTTTTGTAGACAAAAATGTTTAGCGAGCAATATATGTAAACAGCATTTACGCTTCGGGGAACTCATGTGTAAGTTGAACATATTATTTTATACAACATTCTCTTTCCTGCAGATTGTTCTAGTAATGTACTGCCACAGTATGATCCTGGAACTCTTACCCTCTACTGTTGAAGCTGCAAGGTTTTCTTTGAGTTCTTTTCTAAAGACTAAAATAAAAGATACTTTTCTCACATTAATATTTCTCAGCTGCCATGAAAACAGGGATGGGAGAAGCCAAAAATAGAGGAGCCAGCTGTGGGAGGCTGCTTTTTTTTTTTTTTTTTAGAACAACTCAGAAAAGTCTTTCAAATTCATTCCATAAAGAGTGTGTTAATGCAAATAATGTTTCACGTGCCTGCATGCTATATTTTAGAAGCTGATATACACTCAATTGTGAAACAGTGAATGTTATCTGACTGTTGTAGAGGTAGTAGAATTGCTAAGTTTGTCTCTGGGGTAGATCCACTTAGTATTCTTTATCTCTTCTCTTTTTGAAAAGACTCTCTTTACTGAAGCCAGTTAATTAAAATAAGAGTGGGGCAATTGTGAAAAAAATTCTCTTCTTCCTCCAGTAGACTCAATGTGTTTCATTCTAGATGTTACACATTTTGTTGGTGTTTTGACTTTCTTCCCCTGAACATAAAGGTATTGCATGTTCCCCTATGTAAAAGAAAAAACAAAAATGAGTTATCCATCAACCCAGTGTGCAGAAGCACCATGTTTCATATGTTGGCTTCTTTATTTTTTCTATTTTTTCTTTATTTAACTGAGATAATGCTGTAAATACAATTTTATAAATTTGATTTTCTTTTTTTTTTTTTTTTTGCTTAACATCTTATCCAAGTATTTTATGTTCATGAAGCCTTGTCTGATACTTTCATACCCAGGTAGAACAGCCACTCCCTTCCTCTGTGTACCCACTGTGCTGTGATGTTATATTCCAACATAGTACCTTTAGCACTGGGTTTGTATTTGTTTATTTACCAGCTGTTAAAGCTTAGAAAGCAAGGACTTACATTTTGTCTTTGCAACATAAAAAGTAGGAATCTACTGATTAAAAGTACAGACAACAGCAGATATTTACCTGATAATTAGAATTGCCCATCTACTGAGGATATTAAGACAGAGGATTGATACAACAGAAATATTGTTTTTTGTACTTGGTAGGAATTTGGATTCTATAACATAGAAGGACCTTTAAAATTTCAAGATACTAAGATTCTATTTGAGTGACAGATTAACTGCTTAATGGCTGGGCATGCTTCATCCTAATATATAAAGTCAGTGACTGGGTATGAAAGGATAGGTATAAAAGGTTCATTACCGGGTATAAAAGGATGTTAGCTTTTATGATCAACTGGCCATTGTTTTTTTAACTAGCATCATTTACATATGTATTTTTTTCCAGCTCTACTGAGATATTATTGACATACAACTTATATAAGCTTAAGGTGTATAGCAAGATGATTTGATTAACATGTATACTGTGAAATGCTTACCACAATAAAGTTGGTTAACACATCCATGCCCACACATAATTACCGTTTTGTGTGTGTATGGTGGTAACTTTTAAGATCTACTCTTATAACAACTTTCAAGTATGTAATGCAGCATCGTTAGTTATAGTCACCATACTGTACATTAGATACCCGGAATTTATTCATCTTATAGCTAGAAGTTGTTACGCTTTAACCAACATCCCCCCATTTCCCCAACACCCCATCCCCTGGCAACCACCATCCTACTCTGTGTTTCTGAGTTTGGCTTTGTTAGATTCAACATATAAGTGAAAACATACAGTATTTGTCTTTCTCTGTCTGACATTTTACTTAGCATAATGCCCTCAAGGGCCATCCACGTTGTTATAAAAGACAGGGACTTAGTACTTTTGAATGTAACTGGCCACCATTTAAAGGGTCATATATTATACATTCACCAGGCTTCAGAGGCCTTTAGGTAGCAAATGCCAACAAGGTAGATTGACAGGCAGACAGAGCTGTGGGTTCTCTGCTTATACTTTGAGATAACTTAGAAGGTAGCTGGATTCAACCGGGACTTGCAAATCTTAAGAGTATAGAAATGACTTTCAGGTTCATTGCCTTGGAAAGATGAAAGATGCAATAGAAATGTCAAAATGTGAATACTGATATTATATTTTCTGTTATCAACCAATAACTTTACCTCTTATGACTCATTTATTCAAAGTTGGCATGAAACTAAGAAGCAGTTCTATATTCAAGTTAGAATTAAAAAAAAGTAAATTTGGGATTTATTCAGAATAAATAAACATCATATATAATTTTTTTCAAATCCATGAATTTTAACTGTATGGCTATTTTGCCTGTTGTTCTTTTTAGAAGCAAAAAATATGTGGGTACATATTGTTTTAACAGACGGATGTTGGGATTATGCAAATAACTAGTAATTTTAACTATAGGAAATTTTTATTATGTCTCTACTATGCTTGCCTGTCATTTTTTAGGATGTGATTCACTAGTTAAAAATATGGTTCTTCAAAAGGGAACCCTCTTGCGCTGTTGGTGGGAATGTGAATTGATATAGCCACTATGGAGAACAGTATGGAGCTTCCTTAAAAAGCTAAAAATAGAACTACCATACGACCCAGCAATCCCAATACTGGGCATATACCCTGAGCAAATCATAACTTAAAAAGAGTCATGTACCAAAATGTTCATTGCAGCTCTATCTGTAATAGCCAGGACATGGAAGCAACCTAAGTATCCATCAACAGATGAATGGATAAAGAAGATGTGGCACATATATACAATGGAATATTACTCAGCCATAAAAAAGAAACAAAACTGAGTTATTTGTAGTGAGGTGGATGGACCTAGAGTCTGTCATACAGAGTGAAGTAAGTCAGAAAGAGAAAAACTAATACCGTATGCTAACACATATATATGGAATCTAAGAAAAAAAATTGGTCATGAAGAACCTAGGGGCAAGATGGGAATAAAGACACAGACCTACTAGAGAATGGACTTGAGGATATGGGGAGGGAGAAGGGTAAGCTCTGACAAAGTGAGAGAGTGGCATGGACATATATACACTACCAAATGTAAAATAGATAGCTAGTGGGAAGCAGCCGCATAGCACAAGGAGATCAGCTCCGTGCTTTGTGACCACCTAGAGGGGTGGGATAGGGAGGGTGGGAGGGAGGGAGACAAAAGAGGGAAGAGATATGTGGATATATGTATATGTATAACTGATTCACTTTGTTATAAAGCAGAAACTAACACACCATTGTAAAGCAATTATACTCCAATAAAGATGTTAAAAAAAAAAAAAGGTTCTTCATCTATTTTCCACGTCTCCTTTTCCTTTGGATAATAAAGACTGACATAAAAAAATATTATATATTTACCATATCTCTCCTGAAAATCATATATGTATACCCCCAAAGAAATAACTTGGTATCAAACATCTTAGCAAAAATATTTGCCTGAATCACTGGATTGTAGAAATTCTCCATGAACTACAAATGCTATTATCTATCTTACTAAAAATACTGCCTTCTCAGAGTTAATTTCCCATCTTCTTCCACTGCTCTTGATACTTAGTATAAACTAAGAAGAATATTTCCTGGTCTTAAGGACATTAAGGAGTTCATAGTTTCCCATAAAATCCAATTACAAGAGAAAGAGTTTATTTCTACTTGAGATGAAATTTTTTAAAACTGATACCTGTTTCCTTAAGCCCATCCTGAAGAAATTTATGTCTGAAGTATGGGTTATTAATTTATCACATTGAAAAGCCACAAGGGTTATCACTTCCATTTTAGAATATCATTGATTTGGGCTACCTGTACCCTTATGCTCCCTGTGAAAATATTTTGTTGTAGGTTACATTTTCTCAAAAAGTTCCTATACAAGATACATCAGAAATATACTTTTTATTATTGTAGTTTGTTACATTATTAGTGTTATTATTATTACTGTTATTATTATTATTATTACTATTAATTTGCCCCTGAGCTAGCCCCAAAGCTGAAAGTTCCAAGGTTTTGTATTCTGGAGAAAATTATCGGTAAGGGAGTCTGATTACTTCCCCTTATAGTTCTGTGCAACCTGACTCTTTAAGTGGTTGTTGTTGATTCTATGGTTGGAAGGAGAAAGTCTGCAGGCCGGGCTGATTAGAACCAGAGTGGTGAATGCTAGACATGTAGTATGGATAAAGCTAAATATCAACCCAGGATTTTCACGCTGAGTAAATCTGAACTCTCTGACTTACCTGGAAATTTTCAGACTCACCTAGCCTAGCAACTATTAAGTCTTAATCCATTTCTTGTACATTTTTTTAGGACTGAGAAATGGATAGGAAACTCAGTGGTGTTGAGGAATATTTAAATACCCTAGACCCTTAAGGACATTCTAATGAATTTGGCATAACTAAGGCAAAACAAACCTCTATTTTAAAAATATTTCTATTTTTCGGGCTTCCCTGGTGGCGCAGTGGTTGAGAGTCCGCCTGCCGAGGCAGGGGACACGGGTTCGTGCCCCGGTCCGGGAAGATCCCACATGCCGCAGAGCGGCTGGGCCCGTGAGCCATGGCCGCTGAGCCTGCGCGTCCAGAGCCTGTGCTCCACAGCGGGAGAGGCCACAGCAGTGAGAGGCCCATGTACCGCAAAAAATATATATATTTCTATTTGTCAACAAATAAGATTTGGTGCATTTCAACTAATTATTTAATTTTTAAAATTCTTATTAAAAAGGTAAACTATACATAGTTCAAATATCTGAGCTACCATTCAAGACTCCTCTGTGCTATGGAGTGAACTTCCTGGTTTATGGATATTGGGAGTGTGGGAATGTGATAACCTAAGTAAGGATGCACTTTCCCTTTGCTCTGAAATTCCATTTTCCCTCTTTCTCTGAGGTGTATTGACTTAAAGAGTTAATTTACTGTGTATTTTTTAAAAGAAAATATTAAAAGTTAACTGTCTCAAATACAAAACAATAATGTGTGCATGCATCATTATATTTTCTAATACTCTCCTAGGTAGTCAATTGAGAACTTGGCAAGTAATATATCTCTCCTGAAAATCATTTGGCTCAGCTTTTGGACAGAATCTCCTGAGAGCTTTGTTAGAAGGAAAGGTAAATCTCATTTTAGGCTGAGATTGAAATAAAGGATATTTTTCTCTGGAAAAAAAATACATATTTTAGTGGCTCTTTGTTTGCCTGATGTTTGCCCAGCTAGGGTCCCACCTAATGGGCAAGCAACAAAACCAGCTGAAGGAAATCCTAACAACACAAAAGCTTTGAGTAGGAAGATGGCCAGAGAGGATCAGATAATTAACCCCAAGAAGTTGGGTTCAGTGCCTTTATTGGGGGGATTAGAGAGATAAAATTAAGGTCATTTATCTTGTATAGAAGAAGACAGAAGGGTCAAGCACTTAGAAACATGGAGAGGGAAGAGAAGGATAAAGGACACGGTGCTACTCTTCATTTCCTGCTATGTGACAAAGGTCAAAATGATGGCACTTCTGAACTTTGAAGAGATGATCTTTCTTTATTGAGATTAAGTTCCCTAAGTTGCATCCAAAGAACTTCCTAAAAGTAGCAACGGGCATTTCAAGATGAACTTCTAAAGCACAAGGGTCCTTGACTCCATGCTGAAAGTTTCCCAGCTGAGCTAAGCACTAAACTACTCTGGATAATCAATCCATTTGACCCAAACTGTATCAAGCAATATGGTCTATTATAGACGACTCATAAGGCTTTAACCTCTCAAAATGTCAAAAGGCATCCATTACACATAAAAATTACATTTTCTCAGCCAAATATACCAACAGTACCTATTCAACAATATCTAAAAACTTAAATTCAGAGAGTAAAATGATCTTTTTCTATATCATGTACCTGTTTTACCTACAATGTCAGAGGAATTATTTTGGGGACACAACTATAGAGAGTACAAGTATTTTTTACAATAAATACCTCCACAATCCAATGGAGGGTTCCATGAACATGGAATGCAAATCAAAATGATATATGAAGGATAATATTGTATTTGATTTAAAGACCAGTTCTCATTTTATTCTGACCATTATTAAAGCCTTTTTAAAAAGTATTAATACAATCTGGCCATGGAGAAATCTAATAATTTTCTTTCTGAGCTCTCATGAGGTGTTGTATATAAGTACCTAATACATAATCTCAACATATTATTTTTCATGATATTGAGGTTTGTAGTTTCTAACTTGAATTAAAAGATCAATGGGGACTATATGGTTCTAAGTGACAAATTTAAATGTTCTTGCCATTTACAAAGACACAGATAAGTTTATACACACACACACACACATACATATATATATATGGGGGGAGTACACATTTTATAAATACTAACACATTCTGATTACTACTTTTTAATTATCTTTTCCATATCATAGCACTATAGAGTCAGATCCTAAGAATTAGTTACTATATTTGTAAGAAAAATTGCAAGCAATTTGGAAATCCATAAAATTGAAAAAAGTACTTTCCCTCACCGAATTTGAATGGAAAACAAGCTTAGGAATTTTACACATCTTTGAATTCCAGTGACATTGACAGTTACAAATCAGGTTTCTTCCCTGCCTTGTTTGGGGTGTATGCAAACTGAGTTAATATAGTTCATCATTTTTCACTCAGGGAAATTTTATGACTTCATTTTTAGAAATGAACTCAAATGCAATTTTCCCTTGATTGAGTGACTAAGGCAGTGACTTTACCATGGTATACTGTGGAGGAGAAAAAGTAATCGATGAGTCACAGAAAGTTCTGATGAAAGCACAGATTTTATTCCACTTAGTGATTCATTTGTGACTTTTCTTTCTCTTTGCTTACTTGAAGTGTTTCATTCCCCCTCACTCAAAGCAAGGAGAGAAGGGGCTTAAAAACTGTGTATTCTCTCTTCACTGTAAAAAAGGCAAAGAGTTAAGGATCCTAGAAGAGAGGGTTTTCCTAAATGGGTTACATCACAGAGTTCTTGGGTACCCCCTACTTTAAATAATGAAGCTAATGTAATGATCAAGTCTAAAGTCCAAGGTTTTTTTTTTCCAAAGATGTATAAGAGATGGATTATGGTAAAATCAGGGACAGCATTGGTGCACTGCTTCTACTGATATTCTTGAGGTAATTACTGAACTTGTTTCTGTGTACAGACCAACCCTCCATCTTTTCTTCATGGCATTATGACAGCGTCCCTGCCTCACTGGCAACTCAGGTTGGCTGATGTCTAGGTTAAGCTGTGGTGTGTGTGTGTGTGTGTGTTTGTGTGTGTGTGTGGTGATGGTGGTAAACAATTCATAATAATTTTATTCAGATCAATGAACAATTTTCTGCTATTTTGACACACTCTTACCATATTTTGAAAAACATGTTGTCTGTCCCAAAGTAAATAGTCTAATTCTTTTTCCAATAGGATCAGACCCATTAACAAATGATACATTAAATGTAGTTTTCTTATTCTGAGAAATAAGAGTTTAAGTAACCAGGATAGGCATATAATTTTTGGTTTTATGTCACACTGTATGACTACAAGGTAAAATGTTATATTTAAGAATGTCAGGGAGGACACGGGCTTGGCATGCACCATGAGATTCTTCTGAGGATTGTGAAGCTGTCTTTTGCATTATAAATAGGAAAAAGATAAAAATGCCCCTGCTTAGTCCTCAGGTCATGCTAACAATTGCAAAACAATATGCCTGAAAACTCATAATTCTTTCATGCATTCATGTAACAAATGTACTGAATACCTTCTTTGTTTTATATGAATAATACATTTTGTTATACTAAAAATCAGATAGGCAAAGTTACTGATATTCTTTGAGGTTTTATAAGTTCTTAAGAAACAAACACCAAAGAAAAAATGTAATTTAAAAGAGTAAGCTTTATTTATATTATATGATAGTATTTCTTTATTATAAACATTACTACAACTTATAAAATCTACCAAATAATAATGTTTTGAATGGCATAGAAAATACCTTCTAGTAATAGATACAGAAAGATGTAAATCAACTAAACTCAACTGTATGCTAATTGGCCAACACATCTCTCATTTAACCAACAGTGAGATATTCCACAAGTATCTGGAAATCAAATGGTGACTGTGTAGGCATAAATGCATCTCTAAATTAATTTTCCAATAATAGACAATCTCTAACAAACAGAAACTTCGAAAAATAAAGAAGCATAAGGGCAGAAGGATATTTTGTGTGTGATTTTAATAAGTACGATGTTTTTTGTGTTTAGATGCTGTGGAATTTCATCAACCACATAAAGCATAACAAAAGTAAACTTTGACTAAGGTTTCCTACACACAAGGCGTTTTGGTGTCACTACAAATAAGTCGTTCCCTTCTTAACTACTAGCCATAGTGTTATAAGGGCAAAACACCTACTTTATTAAAAAGCAATTTTATTTTTCCCTTCAATCTCTACATTATCAATTCGAAGAGTATGCCATCTATTTATTCATATATATTTACTTGTTTTTGTGTAAATATATTTATATATATTATATATACACATGTATGTATATTTATTTTCCTAAAGTTTTGTTAGCATAATACAAAATTTCCATCAATAGAGCGTGAATACATTTTGGGGATACATTAAAATAAATAAGAACAAGTGAAATTATGATTCTTCCATGCTAGCATCTGTACCATATTCATAGATAATAGAGCTGAAATGGTTCTTAGAGATGTTTTAATAAAATGTCTCTAATTTATGGATAAAGAAACTGCAATTCAGCAACTTATCCACTATCACATAATTAGCTATATCTACATTCAAACATTTTTATTTAGTTTTTTAAACTTTATATGGCATATAAAATATTTAAACAGAGTAGAAACAATTTCTGATACTAAAATCCAATGCTGTTTCCAAGATGATATATCACTAAAACACTGGACACTGTTGACAAAGCCATAGACTTCTGTCAATTTTCTTCTAAATTTGTCCATCTCTAAGTTTTATTCTCAAGAGTATTATAAATTTATAAGAATACATAAATGTGTAAACTGAATGTCCTCATTTAAAGAGGAAGTTTTACTTCAAAATAAATGATAATATTTTAAGATATAAAGACAACAGCAGTCAATCACAGGTCAGAGACATGAATATGTAAATTTTCTTTTTGTATCTCTTCTTGAATAACTCTTTCACCTTTCATGTTTTAATCCACAGAGCAAAATCCAGAGAGAGCATCAAAATAGCACTGTCAATGTGAATTGTTGAAGAGTTTCTGGCAAAAAACCAAAAACCATTTTACTAGGATTAGAATTATTTCAGATTTTCATCTCTCTTGTCCCTTGTTCATAAGGCTGAGCACCTCTTTATGAAAAGTTTTTTGTGCTGACAAATTTAGTAATTCTGACTTCTTACACAGACTGTGCTTTAGACATGATGAATGCTGCTGCAGACATTAAGATTACTGATATGCATTTCATATAGATACATTCGGTCATATATGTAAGCTCACTGAGAAACTGATACTATGAATAAGCATGGTAAGAAATGTGGACCATGGTTACAGATCATGGTAAAATTCTCTTCCTTTAGGTCCACTATAGATGTACACCTGGTTACATTCAAAGTGTCTGTGGCAATAATTAACAACTACTGGTGCTTGTATCATACAGAAATTTGAAAGTATCATGTGGTTTTTAAATGACACTTGCTTGGTGACAAGTGGACTAAAGAACTCATTTACTTTCAAATAGCTTAAATATCAAGGGCAAAGTTATTGGCAGATGACACAACAGATGTTAATTCCAGTCCTCTCTTCTCCCTTCCAGCCCAGAATTTTCACAGTGATTGGAGGTCTGAGGGTTCTGGAATAGTTCAATCAATAGTTACACTGTATCTCTAGCAGTTAGACATAAATTATTTCTTATAACAGAAATAGCTCTTTTGACAAGAACTGTAAGAAAATGAACATTTATTTAAATACATATTGGAAATAACTTTTTTTTTTTTGGTGGGGAGCCCGTGGATTTTGACACTGCTTAATATATTGGCTTAAGTATAAAATATTGGCACTTAAATGGTATTCTCACGTTAAGTCTGAAAACATAGTCTCTTTGCTTACACAAATACCTTTAAAAGAGGGTAATTAGTGACCAGTGGCTAAGAAGACCTCTGTGTTGAGAGGTTATGCCTAAGCCTCTTGAAGATTCTCCATGTAAACAAGGCAGACCACATCATTCATTATCCCTCCTTTGTTTACTTGGAAGAAGGTTCAAACTATTTAATGAGAGGATTACCCATACTTCAACTCTATTGAAAAAGATTAATTGATATTTTCCTGTTGGAGGTTTCACCACTTGCATTTGGCTTCCACTCTCCTATTGTTATTGATTCTGTGATCAACAGAGCAGAGTTGCTTAAAGGTTATCCAAATTTCACAGCTTAACGTTACTCACACTAACTATAGTTTATTCTTGTCTCATAGACTTTGAGTTCCAAGGACTGCTAACTTGTTCAAAGAGACTATATTTTAAACTTTACTTGTCTGAGTAGAAAATTTTATGACTAAAATCTGGACATTTTGGACAATTTTGCTATGTTATAGATGAAGTAGAGCACTTACTCAAAGTGGAATATTAAAACATAGAGCCAAATTCCACATCAACCTAAAAATAATGAATTTTCCACTCTAATATATGTATGAAAATTTGAAACATAATTTCAATATCTTACCATCTTTTTGGGAACACAATATAAGAAACAAGATCCCCACCATTTTGAGATACAATTCTGTGATAGAAATCTTTACTAATTTTTCCCCCAAAAATGTGTGTATTATGGACATATGGCTGCATATTTGTATAACACCATTTGCATTTTTCAAACTTGCATTTTTTTAAATCACTAGCTTGGCTTTTGCTGTCAGAATGGCAAACTGCTAGTATATTCATCTAAAATTCCTAGTTTAACTCTTTGTCACTTTAGCATTTTATGTAATGCTAATATGTTCACCTTTTCTTAAAAAAGTAACCTAATATGCTGTAGGCAGTAAAATAAGAAACACTTCAAACCATAAAGTTTAATAATAGGAGGAGTCACATCATAGTGTGAAAAAAAGGGATAGTGTCAAAATTTGATCTTAGGAAAAAAATGCTTTTGAAAATTACTGGGGGGAAAAATCATGTTAAAATGATTTTACTTCGGATGAATTCCCTGGAAGGATTTGCAGTTTTTAGGGTTTTCTAGGGTTATTTTGTAGAAGCAGTTTTAGTTCCTGAACATTTAAACATAACACACTGGAATATAGAACACTAAAAAAAATGATGATGAGAAAATAAAGGTAACAACAATCCCGACATTAGTAATTTATGGAAATTATACTTCCAAGGGAAATGAGTTTTCATTTGCTGTATGCTTGCTAACATACATCCTTAAATTTCTTTATTTAATCTTTAAATCTCTTTATGATGCAATGTTGAAAATGAGGCTTATCTTGCCCGTGGCCTTGCCACAGCATTTTAAGACACACTTACTTCAGTGTCCCCCAGTCCTCAAGAAACAATCTTATTTAAGGGAATCAAGTATCCACTTAAGGTTGAATAATTTACCTCTCTTACATAATTTATACATATCAAAATTATGTTATCTAAAGAACAAATTTTGACTTGTAATTACATTTCGTATAAATTAATTTTCAAATCGACATTACCGATAATCTTCTATTCATAGATAACCACCTAAAGGTCCATGTTACATCTTCTGTATATGTTAAAATATGCACTATTTTAAATTTTGCAATATTGTGCATATATTTGGACATATTGCAGACATATTTGGACATATTGTGGACATATTTGGAATATTTCAGTTTTTCTTTTAATTGACATATTATATGGCTACCTATATTCCCAAGCCACTTCAATCTGCTTCTTTCAAATTATGTTTTTGCAATGTGTTTACCTAATTATTACTTATTTATTAGTTTCAGCAGAAGTATTTAATTAATTAGCATCTGATGCAAAGATAAAGGTAAATACCAGCACGTAAATTATGCTATTGAATAGGTACAAATTTTATTGGTCCTAATGCTGGCAAATGCAGTTAACCTTATTGATTTAGTTGAGTACATTAAAATAACATAATAAAAACTATTTTACCACAAAGCATTATAATATGACCACTGTGTCAGCTATTTTTCCTTCAAAACTTAAATGCATAGCCTAACATCGAACATATTGATTCTTTTAAACAGTCATCCTATAATAAATATGACATTATCACTGCAAGTTCTGGCAGTCGTGTTAGTTGATTAGAGAGTAGGGATGTAATCAGAGGAAGTACTTTGAAAGATAATCTTTCTTTATTCTCTTCCTTTGAAACAGACAGAGAGGGTAACTATGGAATAGCAATTATTGCTGAATTGGCTGTTACATCATCTGTGCTTAATGATGAAATACTGATACTTAAAAGTGATCATCTATCTCCTTAAATATTGAGGATATCAGTACACATATACATTCAAGTGCTATAACTGAGATTGTTCTTAGAGCTATTTTAAGAAATTTTAAAAAGTATATAAGACAATGTCTTTAAGGATTATTTATTAAATCACTGAACACATATATTTTCATTATTCAATATGTGGCAGACAAAATATCAGGAAGCAGGTAAACAAAGATGAATTAGAGCTGATTCCAGCTCAGTCTAAAGCTAAAGTATTTAGTTTAAGATCATTAGCACAAATTGTTAACTACTCTCATGGATTCTGAAAAAAAATTATTGGTAGAACTAATATAAGTTTCCAATAGTTTCACCACCCATGAGGTCTTCACCCTAGTTTTAACATTGTTGCAAAGGAATACAAAACTGTAATCCACTGTTGCAAAATGATAACATATGATCATATTCTAATAATATATTTTAAAACCAAATGTACTTAATCCAGCTATTAAAAGGCATAACTTAGAAGGAACACAAGACTTAAACAAAGCAGAAGACAGCTGTCCAGGAATTATCAATTGCTAACGCACACAGATTGTGATTAAATTTTAATGCGGCTTTTAAGCAAAGATTTTGCTTATCAGAGAGAAAGAATCCCAGAGAAAATATTGTTATTGATTTCATCATTTTAGATGTAACTGATCCCTTAAGTAATTTTTCTTGCTTTCAATATCACTTCTAAAAGTGACTGCTTATACTGGGCAAATCATTAGATGGTATGTTCATTTAACATTCTAAGCCAAATGCATAAATTGTTCTCCAGTGCACTCAGAGTCACATCTGTTGAAAACAAAACACAGCATTCAATCCATTGAATAAAAACAAAACATAACTGTAGAATAGCTGGATAGTCAAATCGTGTAAATTAAATGGTATTGAAAATGATATTTTTTATTGATTTTTTTTCAGGGAACCCAGTCTTTGGAATTAAAATACATTGATTATCTTTTATGTAACCCAAACTAACAGTAAGGTAAATGGATCTGCTGGAGCATCACACTAGTTTTAGAGTTTATTTCAGGGAATAGGGTATAAAACTAAGTACCTGCCCCCGTGTTTTAACAGGTAGAATGTCATGTTGGCTCTCTGGATAAAGGTACATATAACATCATTTTATCAATAAAATTATTAAAAATGAGAAGTCATTATAGTCATTTGTTATGTTCTAGTGGACCATAATTATTTAACCATGCGTGAGACCGTTAAGGTTAAAAAAAGCAACTTTAGTTTGGCTCACTGGATAGGAGTCAATACTTGGTATGTAAATATTAGTTATAAGTTTAAGAAATAGATGTACATTGAGTTATATAATTATATGCCTTTATTTATTAATTCAGTAAATATATAGTGAATGCTGACTAAGTGCCAGACACTAAGCTGGGTACCAGTGTGTATGAATGCATATTTATATGTTCTCATAATAAATGAGCAATTATAGACTTGTATATAAGGCATAAATATTGATTCAATTTTTTTCTGTAATGCATATTGTCAAGCACTTTATTAAGCAGTCAATGTGAAGTTTACCAAAAGATCTATATAATGCAATATCTCCTTAAAAGACTAAGTTTTCCTATTTTTAGAAATACAGGACATACCTTTTAAACCAAATGAGTTTTAATATGGCAAAAATATATGGCCTAAATTTCAATAACAATCCTGCTTTGGTTTTTTAAATTCACATTTTATTACCCTATTTACACTTTCAGCTATTGCATAGGTATTCAATTGGTTGAATTAATATTGGTTCAATTGGTCATTGGCAACACAGGAGAGCCAAACAGCTAAAACTATTCCTATGTGTCCCAAACATCTTCCGATGTAGATAGACGTAGATATATAGAGACTGATATATATATATATATATATATATATATATATATGATAATTGATTGGATTTTTCACTTTTTAACCAACTGGCCAACTGGGCCAACTGTTAGTAAAAGAAAGAACACTTTTTGCAAATTCTTATTTGTGTCCTCAATTAACAGATGTTCAAGAAATTACACAATCTTGTATGGACATTCATAGAGTTAAAAGAATTCATGTTCTAAACAAATAGTATTTGTGTTAATTTACCCCTATATTTAGTATTTTCTGAGTATCTCAAGATGAGTAAGATGGTTTCATTTATTGACTATTAATTCAATTCTCACTTCCAAACAAATCATTTTGCTTACTGATTAACCTAATCAAATCACATAACACCCTTGAACAGTCCAACACATACCACAATCCAAAAGCCATCTCTTCGTTATGTTATGGTGTATTTTTTTTGTTGTTGTCGGGGAGGGGGGAAAGGAAAGGGAACGACAGAAAAAAATTTAGTAATATATTCAATTTTGGATTAAAAAGGCAATCTAGTTTAAATTTTATCAAAAACAAAATTCTGGGTTTAATATCGTTCTCTCACTGACATAAATAACGTAATTGTTATTAAGAATATTAGGCACTTTGGATTTTCCAGTAATTACAGCATGTGCCTTCATTTGGTCTTTTACAGAAAGAAAGAAATGGTTCTTGTTTGAACTTTGGAAATTCGAAAGTCAAACTTTTCAGGTCATAAATATTTACTTAGTTCAATTAGGGACAATATTTATCACTTAGACTAACATTCTTCTAAACGTCTTAAACTTCAAAAATATTATTATAATCATTTGGAAAATCTAAATTCTATTTGCTAAAATCCTACTGTGGGTTAAATAATGTTGAAAAATACCTGTTTACCTAAATTATAGAAAGCTCTTAATCAAATACAGGGCCAATGAAGTCTCTGTTACTTAGATCTGCAAGGGCCTCCAGCATAACAAAGTGTCTCCTTCAATGTCTCTGTACTCTTCTATGATGGAGTAGAGTACCTATAATTCTTAGGATGTGATAACAACTACAAGGCAGTAGTAAACCAACTTGTTCTCCATTGCTTGGAAACATTCCATTACTTAACATTCATGTTTTCATAACTACTTGCCTAACCTACTGTTGAAGTAAGAACACCAAGATTCCAGTTTCCACATTTCTATAACCAGGATCAATTCAGACCCCCAAAATGAAAACAATCTAGGAAGATTTCAATTTTTCTGACCAAGTGTTGAAAGCTAAGGAGACAAATTTATGTTCAAAAAAGATCAGAGTTTAAAAGTGTACGTTATTTGGAACTATCAGTCATCTCATCTCCTTCATGGCTTATCAGACCTTCCAATATCATTTCTTAAAAAATTTTCTATTTCTACATTAGTTGGTAAACTCAGGATCCATATTTCCCTTTTACCAAATGCAAAAACAATTCATTCACTTCTGCTTTACTCAAGTGAATCAGTCATTTCTACCATTTTTTTTTTTTTTTTGTGGTACGCGGGCCTCTCACTGTTGTGGCCTCTCCCGTTGCGGAGCACAGGCTCCGGACGCGCAGGCTCAGCGGCCATGGCTCACGGGCCCAGCCGCTCCGCGGCATGTGGGATCTTCCCGGACCGGGGCAAGAACCCGTGTCCCCTGCATCGGCAGGCAGACTCTCAACCACTGCGCCACCAGGGAAGCCCTACCATTATTTTAATTAAAGTTAAGTCATTTTTGCCATAGTTGTAATTTAAAACGAACGCACACATTCTCAATGGTAGTGATAAGACACAAAGAGAGAGAAGTAGAATTAGATAATTATAAATCCTTGTTGTCTGTAGTCCTTGAAATTAATGGTTTATTGGAAAGATGACGCTTCAAGTTCCCTGTGAGTGTGCTAATGGTGGAAGTAAAAATGATGCTGCTTTCTGTCTTTCTAACCATCCAGGATGAATCACGTCACATGATCACATGGTCCTCTTGAGTTCAAAGATGAAAGTGTGGGAGATGAAATGAAGGGAATTGCTTGGGGTAGCATCATTAAATTTTTTCCTACCCCTCTTGGTCATTGTATCTTCCTCTTGAGCTGTTTTTCATTACACGTACTAAGTTGTCATTTTGGCAAGGCTTTACTAACAATAGCAACAACAATGTCTAACACTTTTGAATAACACTTATGTGTTATATGCTGTACTGTTACTAATTCATTTTATGCTCAAAGCTTAAAAGTTGTCCTATTGTGATTTCATTCCCATTGCTGGGAAGTAAGCCATGTGCCTGCATTTAACATGTGACATTTCCAATGTCAACATTACATGGTTAATTCTCAAGGGCTGAAATTTATGAGAAGCAGCAGAGTAGACTTTTGAGCATGAACTTGGGAATTAGACATATTTGTCTAAGAATCTCTATACCATTGCTTGTTCCACAACCAATAGCAACTCATTTAGTTTTCCTATGTCTCAACTACCTCATGTGAGAATGGGCAGAAAAATATCTTGCAATTTTGTTGAGAGAATTTAATGAGATAATATACTTGAAGTGCTTAGCATTGTATCGGTAATGGGGTAAGTACTGAATATTAGTAATATAAATAAAGCATGATGGTATGAAATGGCAGAACTACATGACATTCCATAATGTCTTATCCTAACCCTTTTCACATGTATAAATCTTTCATTCATGGGGGATTACCTGCCAGCAGAAACGAAACTGATAGGTAGAAAGGAAGTCAGACCCTTCAGAGTGTCCCAGAGCAAAACTAGAATACAATCAGATATTAGGAAATTAACATATAGACATATAGACAGTTTTCAAGCTGTCACTTCAGAATTTATCATTTCCCCAAAGACATTAGTGCAATTATTCACCAAGAGTTTTAATATATTTTCCCTTTTCTCCTTTTTTTAAAAAAATTTTTT
This sequence comes from Hyperoodon ampullatus, assembly GCF_949752795.1. Taxonomy (NCBI): domain Eukaryota; kingdom Metazoa; phylum Chordata; class Mammalia; order Artiodactyla; family Ziphiidae; genus Hyperoodon; species Hyperoodon ampullatus. Next base: position 111,014,461 of record NC_136916.1, on the reverse strand, counting down.
CTTTTCTTGTTGGTATGTGGCATTATCTTCCTCCTCAATGTGAAGACTTCCATTTGGAAAACAAATAAATATCTTTTTCACCACTACTATTATTACTTTTAGATTTATGGAAGTTCTCTTTTTCCTCTCCCCTAAGACCCATGTTTGCAGATTTTCTACAAACTATTTTAAGAGTTACCAATATTATTTTTGCATGACTTTCAGAAATAATTTGAGTGGGCATAATAGTATTTTGTTGTTGTTGTTGTTACTAGGAGCTTAATCTTTTTCTTTTTCCCTTGTTATAAAGATTATTGAAAAACAGTGGGTCTAAGCTTTAAATAGGATTGAATACATCTTTTAAAGCTAATCATTTATATTGTGCTAAATGACAAAGTGTTTTTTAAAATTGGATGTGTTATGTTGTAAGTAATGTTAAAATACAAAGAATCAAGAGTTTTAGGAATCCCAGGGTCTTGCTACATTAATCTCAGGTCAGATACTGTTTTATGAGAGAGCACAGTAGTTTAATGGGCAATTATCGAGTTAAATTAAATTATAACTTTGGAGACAGTAACTTGCAAATTTAAAACAGTCATATGATATTATGAATTACATCTTATGCACATTAAGAGATCTTAAAGCAAGGAAACCAAAGAGAGAAAATATTGGTTCACATTTCAAACCACAATAAGTGTGAATATAGCCTCAATTTAATAAAAATGTATAATGCAACTTTCCTTGGGTTAAATGTCTTACAATTGCTCTTGGAATGGGCACTTGTTTTCCCATTATTGGCCACTTTAATTGACTTACACTCTAGTTTTCTCATTTGAAGATCACTTTATAGTATTGGGTGCTCTTCATCTGAGTGATATGTTCTACTCCTGACTGGTCCAACAACACAACAGTTTACATATTTCTGAACTTGATCTGAAAACTGATTTAAAAATCCATATGGACAATCCAATTTCTCTGAAAATATATACACACAAGTCTGCTCAGAGGTGGCTAAAATAAAATAAATTTCATTTTAGGAGACAGGAAGGAAGCTGAGACAAGAAAGTGAGGATTCTGAAGTAAATGGGTACTTGCTCTGACCAAGATTGAAACCCACCTCTCCCCAGAGAATATTAGAAGAGGGCATGGAAGACAAGCATTGGGAAAGTAGAATGTTTGTTCTTTTCTTTCTGGTGGACTGCATTAAATATTCAGCAAAAGGAGGGATCAGTTTACATTACTTTTCTTGTTTCTCATGTATCGACTGACAGGTGCTGTAAACATACATAGACAAACATGGTCCTAAGCTCGCAGTGCTCCAGTGACCAAGGGAAGACAGTTTTTAATCTCCCAAAGTGATCACACTGAGGACTTAGCAGACACACTATGCTCAACTTGGAGCATACATTCTATTTCCCACAAAACTACAGAGCTTGCCTTTCGAATTTGATTCCCAAGAAAACCCATTCAGAGAGATGGTTTTGTTCCATCGACAAGTTGCTAAGGTAGAACAATCTTGTTTTGATTCTGAGGACTTGACTGAAACCGTCACTAGTACTTTCAAAATAATAGCGGAAAGAGCCTAAGAGGCACCCTCATCTTCTGAACGTCTTGCTTTGCTGGTGGTAAGCCACCTATTCACATCTCCTTGATTTCACGGAGGGTAGAATCTCAGCAATCGGGGATAAAGAAATGACCTTGGCTTTGAGATCAGAACCAGTATTTAAAACATTCACTCATTCATGTTTTAGAGATGTCATGGTACATAAATTATGACTGTTTATACTGAAAACTAAGAGGCTCCTTTTTCTACATTATAGGCAACAATTTGGCTGAGATTGTCTCATTCTGTGATACTATCACACACTACCTTTTTTCTCACTTGAATTGTACTTTTGGCTGTCATTTGCGCTTTTGAATAAAGGTTTACATTAGTGGAAGATATCATAATAGCATATCTCCTTTTCCTGAGTTGATATACAAATCAGAAAGAAAGGATAAGGCCAAGACTCCCTTTGTCCTTGGAAAAGTATGCCATCTGCATTTAGCTTATGATATTCGGCTGGGAACAAAATTCTAGCATAAGGAAGTCGTTAATACAACCCTCAAGTTATACTGTAAATTCAAAGTACTTTAAATGCCTTATAATAGTCAAAGCCAGTAAAATCGACCCTGTATATTTTTACTTCATCTCTGTTGGATCATATGATATTTAATAATTGGTTCTGGCACCTCGTTGCAAATTATTATAACTTTGAGATTCAACAGTCCTATTGAACATATGGGCAGCACAGCCTCAGAACATATATATGATACAGCCTCTCAAGAGGACCTTCTGTCTTGTTTTCCTTAGCTTGGAAGGGTCAGGTAAATTTTGTTGTGTCGTCATGTGCTAAGATTCCTCAATCTCTGTTTTGCAGGGTAAATGCTTAATGGAACTGATTTTTTTTTTCCGCCTTAACTGTGAACACTTCCTTTGCAAAGCCAAAAGAGAAATTCATGCATCTGTGATGCAGTTTACTGGGCTCATACTAAAGCAGTTATAAAGCTATTCCCGTATCAGTGCACAAGTATTCATCAACCCAGAATAGGTTCTGTTACTTAGTGCCATATTGTATCCTGGTTTAGCTGCAAACTACAAGAGTTTCTGGAGTCAGGAGACCTTCCCATGCTATTAAAGCATATGATAATTCTCTACTAATCCTGGAGAAGATGGAAAATTGATGATAATGTATAGTTGACCCCAAGAAACCTTTCATGTCGTTAGACATGCTCCCTTCAGCATTTCCTTTTTCTAGCTCCACTCACAATAACACCCTGAGACAATATTAGGAAAAGCATTTCCACAACAACAGCCCATTAAGGTTAGTTTCAATGTTCCTGCTGCTTTGCCTCTATATCTAGCCTGTGTGCCTTGATTTGCTCTTGTATTATTTCACATTAATTGCCATATTGTTTATTGCCATATTCAAACGCACTATAATATGGGCACAGTGGCAATAATTACACGGTAAGCTGTCCTTAAAAAGAGATGTCAAGATGGATACTGGTGGGTGGGGTAGGCAGAAGGTTATGATTTATACCTTATGTTGACACTGTGGAACAGAGCTGGTCAATTTCTCTTGATTTCACTATAATGCCTAATACTGAAAACTCTCTGTCATATAATTATTCATTACTAAGACTACTAAGCTAAAAAGTTCATGGAGGTGGGGGACAATGGTTAAAGGAATTATTCAGGTGCTCATTTTCCACTTGCTACTGTAATATTACATTTTAAAAATTGACATATTGGTGGATAAGAAATACCATATGCGATGTCTGTAATCCTAACTCATTTTTAAAACTAAATAACCTGTTTTCTTTAAGAATTTTTTTGGATGAAAATACTTTTTCTTCCTATGCTTGTGTGCATGGATATTTGCTCTAAATATGCATAAAAGACATTTTGAGGCTCTGGAATGTGATTCCCCCACTCCACTTTGTTATAGTTACAAAAATTCACTTCTCATCGAGCCATCCTACCCTCATTCACCACACTGATAATGAGACTCTTTTTCACAATTAGATTGTCACTTGGTCAAGACAATACCCAAAATCATCCTAACCCTAGTGAGCAGCAAGTCAGTCATGTTTGATCCTAGCTGACAACCTGGAAGCTGAGATCCTTTGCAAATCGGCAGAGTTGAAAGTAAGTATCTTTTACTCAACTGCCAGTTTGCTTCAGATCATGGTCTGCTTGCTTGGCACCACGGAAGCCAGTAGGTGGAGTGCTTGCTAACAGTAATTGAATATACGGAACTTGAACTTAAAATAAGTGGAAGCCACTTTCCTTGTTATAAACTGCTAAAACCATATTTACACTGAACTCTTTCTATGGATATAATTAGTTGCAAAAAATGTTACAAGGGCAGGATTGAGATGAATGCAGGACTATAGTTACAGGGTAGAACACAGAGAGGCAAATCGTGCCCTGGAAGATCAACACATCATATGGTATAAACCTATGTAAAGGGACACTTTCGCAAACATTCAACTGAATTTAATTGATAAATAGACCTTGGTCCCTCTTTAAAAAATTTAGTGTTTATGCTCTGCAAAGGATAAACCAGCTTTGATCAACTGTACATGGAAAGCTTGCGTGATGGAGGATTAATTACGTACATGTGTTAATAATAGTCATAGTAAATTCAGCATCTTTGGAAAGAAAAGTTGCGAGAGAGATGCCTCCAAAATAAAGTGTAACTTTCCCATAAGAGTGTCTTGTTTTCCTTCAGAAGAAGGTTTTCAAATGTATTTAAAAGCTGCAGCTTGAGACTTGCTAACTACATCACTCTAAATCTATCTATATCACACCTAAAGATGTTAAAGCAACATTTAGAACTCTAAGGAGAAAACAAGCAACAGAATTTAGAAAGCAGGAACCACATGGAAATAAGAAAAATCTTCAGTCGTTTTTTAAGAATGTGAGTTATATGATGTGAAGTAGATGAAAATGCAAGAGTTTAAAAAAGAATCTCTTGTTCCATATTGGGAATACTTACAGATCTGATTCCATGGCACACAAGTACTGAAGATCTCTATGGCTTAGAAATACCATTTCGCTTAAAAGGGCTTCAGAGCAAATAATTGCTCAGGATGCAATGACAAACACTATGAAAATAGAGATCAATTCCCCCTTTATTTTAACTTTTTATTATAAAAATGGTAAACTCTCTTAAATACAATGTTGATTTTTAAAAAAACTGTGGCATCATATTCTCAGCTCATACTAAAATTTGGACAGATTTGTGTTTCAGATATATGATTTTTTTTTTTTTTTTTACTTTGGGTTGGAAGTGAGGAATGGAGGACTGTTAACTGAATTAATCAGCCAAAGCTTTATGTGGTAAATAACTCTTTGAAACATGCAATAGCTTTGCTCAAACCAAGTAACTGCTTGCCTCTCACTGCCTTTCAAGCAATATCATTAGCAAAATTGAACCTCCTCAGGCCAAAAAAAAAAGGGGTGGTAGAGTTGGAAAGGATAGTTATTGTTAATTTAAAATAATAAAATATCATATTTTCCCATTTCTCATCTGAAGGAAAAAAGGATGTTCGTTTACATGAAGAATCTTAAATCAAATGATGAGATTTGACCAGTAGAAAAAAGTGGCAAACTATGGCCAGAACATAATCTAGATCCCTTGGCCAAGAAAGAGAACTTTTTGGAATTTATTTATTTTGCTTATTTTGATCTGGAGAAGTAGTATGAATACTGGCATACTCTAATTGCAAGGTGCATTGCATGATCATGGGCTAGCCTATGAAAGAATTGTAAAGGAGTTCTGTTACAGAGTGAATAACTTTGTCTAAATCTTTCTCCATGTTCATTTATTTCTTCAGGTTCTACAAGTGTCATTGCATCCTTAGCATATTTTTATGCCTCTTGTTTGAAAAAAAAATTGAATTCACTTGCTTTTTTGTCAGTTGTCATTCATTTTACCTTGTTTTGCTTGCTTCAGTATGTTACTTCCCCTTAGATGGAGAACCATGTCATTCTCAGCCAACATTCATCCCTGGATAGTGAGTAGGCAATAGACTTTACTGAGAAATAGAAAAGTGTTAGCCACTGATCTCACCAACATTATATTCTCTCTTAATAGAAGCTGTTGGTAGATCCTGAACAGCTCCACACTTAGGGTGTTGACTTGTAGAATGAAATCCTCTGCACACAAGCACAGCAAAATATTTTGGTGAAGGGTAATTATCAGAAACAGTGACACTAGTAAATTAGTTAACTACATTTCAGCGTGAAGTTTGAGTTAACCCTGCCCATTCTTGTTCCAGACCCATCTGAAATCAGCAATTCAGCTTAATGATGTCATAACACTTGCCAGGCTGTGGGCACTGAAGGGAAGACACAGGACTGCTCCCATCGCACGAGGTTCCCCTCCTCTCTCTCTACACACAAACAGCCCATCTGTCTCACTCACATGGAAACTGTTATCTTTGAAACATCATTCTATTATTATGATGGTTGTTCTTTAAAATTGGTTCTTAACTTTAGGTTGTGTTTTGGAAATCAGGTTTTCAAGTTCTCCCAGCTCTTATTGGCTCATTTAAAATATTGATAGTAATATGCCCTGGAAGCAGCTCATCTCACTAAAGAGCTCAAATAGTATATATTTCTATTCACCTACTAGAGGATAACCTTTTGTGAAATAGTTAGCCTACTATTTAAAAAAAAAATCACAACAAAGAATCCAACCCCTCCCAACCTCTAATATTTTTCAAAGTGTGAATTGAAGAGGACTTAGAGACAGATGGGTCTGGATGATCAAGTTACCTGTTATAGCAGCACATCTGCCGGGGCAGTCAATCACTGTGATGGCTCTGACAGGTCGATGGAGCCTGAGCAAGAACGGCTAATGCAGACAGAGGAACGGCTGGGGAAGGGCAGACCTCCTGCCTGTCTCCTGGGTTTGGCTGGTCTGAAAGCTGTACTTGAATTTGCTCTAGTTAAAATTCTGTCTGTCTATCGAGCAATGATATCAGATGAAAGATTTGGGCTCCTAATCTTTTTTTAAGCCAACATATTGAAAACATATGACTGGGAATGATTCGATTAGAACTTTCAAGCTGTCAGTCAATATTTGGTCGTATTTGGGGGATGTGGTAGGGAGTGTGGGGTGAATAAGATTAGGAAAAGAGGAGGTGGTAGATAGTTTCAAAACTACATTTTCCCTTAAAAGTGTCAAAAGGATGAAATGCATTAAGCACTGGTTCTGAGCTGTCTATTTCTGCGAGCTCAGTATAATAAAAATTAGCATTGAATAGAACAAAGGCAACTCTAAGAATGTCAAGAAGCAAAATTAACTACATTTATGGAGCCATGTTACTTTAATTTCTCTGCATATTTGATCCTTTCTCCTCCCTTCAATCATAAAGTGAATCATATTTATTAATCCTAATAGATCCAAATATTTGGCAATATCGTACGTTAGGAAATATGGAGCAAGTGATTCCAAGATTTCACAAACATTTGAAAAGGTGTGTTTCAATTAAGTGCAGCATTAATTGCAACACTTATGTGACCCATTTGTACAAATGTAGATATTGGAAGACAATAGAATCTCAAAATATCTAGATTCCATCTAATGACTAATTCATCAGTTATTAAAATTGTCTGACGGTAAGGCAGTACCAAAAAAAAAAAAAAAAAAGAAGAAAGAAATACCTAAATGGCAGGTAATGGCAAGAATTGTTAACACCTGTCATCATCTAGAAAGAAAGTTACAATTATGGTTAGTTAAATTTATGTATGCATGTATATATATTTACTTTGTATATTTGTATGTATATTTTAATTTATTAGATTACCTATATTTACATATTTATGGTTGAATACATATATTTCTTTGAGAAGTAAAAGAAAAATATTCCATAAGATAAGCATTATTATTACCACACTGTAGAACTACAGTGAGCAAACATTGCTGAAAAAAGGGCAAAATGTTAATACATGCAGAACTGCTGTTAGTAGCGATTTTCTCCACAATGCCAAACTGATGGGGATTCGTGAAAGAGCCATTAAACAGATGCGTTGCTTTTCAATACATTCTTCAAGTATTTTTGCTCCCTCATCCACATTTTTAGTAAATGATGCTAAATGTTTTCAAAATATTACTATATTGGCTTTTTTTACTTGAATTTTTTAAGTGGACTCATATTTAGCAGCAGATGGTTTGAGATACCAGAACTGAAATGGAGTTAGTTATTTGGGTTCAGACTACAACAAAAATCTCATACCTCAGTTTATAGGATAGGAGAGATCAGAGAAATCACCATTTTCTTAAAAAAAATCAGAACAAACTCGGAAATAGGAATTTTACTAAGTAATAACTCTATCTTATGACAGAAATAAGTTTAAACTTCAGTTCTTCCTAACAAAATGTTGAGTCCAATTGTTTTAAAGCTTTTATAAGATAGATGAGTATTTCGGTTATATTTTTACAGAAAAAAAAAACTTTGTTTAGAAAATCACTGTCTGATAATAACTTTGATACTGATTGAGCTAAAAAATACCCTGAAGATCAATGTACCCTATTAGATAAGTCAGGATTACATGCAAACTCTATGGTGGACATTATCTCATGG